>NW_022261981.1:6321151-6421151 GCF_002021735.2 Oncorhynchus kisutch | reverse complement strand
CTCCATTAGTGTATGTTAACCTGCCTATATGCTGTATCCACAGCTCCATTAGTATATTTAACCTGCCTATATGCTGTATCCACAGCTCCATTAGTGTATGTTAACCTGCCTATATGCTGTATCCACAGCTCCATTAGTGTATGTTAACCTGCCTATATGCTGTATCCACAGCTCCATTAGTGTATGTTAACCTGCCTATATGCTGTATCCACAGCTCCATTAACCTGCCTATATGCTGTATCCACAGCTCCATTAGTATATTTAACCTGCCTATATGCTGTATCCACAGCTCCATTAGTGTATGTTAACCTGCCTATATGCTGTATCCACAGCTCCATTAGTATATTTAACCTGCCTATATGCTGTATCCACAGCTCCATTAGTGTATGTTAACCTGCCTATATGCTGTATCCACAGCTCCATTAGTGTATGTTAACCTGCCTATATGCTGTATCCACAGCTCCATTAGTGTATGTTAACCTGCCTATATGCTGTATCCACAGCTCCATTAGTGTATGTTAACCTGCCTATATGCTGTATCCACAGCTCCATTAGCCTGCCTATATGCTGTATCCACAGCTCCATTAGTGTATTTAACCTGCCTATATGCTGTATCCACAGCTCCATTCGTGTATGTTAACCTGCCTATATGCTGTATCCACAGCTCCATTAGCCTGCCTATATGCTGTATCCACAGCTCCATTAGCCTGCCTATATGCTGTATCCACAGCTCCATTAGCCTGCCTATATGCTGTATCCACAGCTCCATTAGTGTATGTTAACCTGCCTATATGCTGTATCCACAGCTCCATTAGTGTATTTAACCTGCCTATATGCTGTATCCACAGCTCCATTAGTGTATGTTAACCTGCCTATATGCTGTATCCACAGCTCCATTAGTGTATTTAACCTGCCTATATGCTGTATCCACAGCTCCATTAGTGTATGTTAACCTGCCTATATGCTGCATCCACAGCTCCATTAGCCTGCCTATATGCTGTATCCACAGCTCCATTAGTGTATGTTAACCTGCCTATATGCTGTATCCACAGCTCCATTAGTGTATTTAACCTGCCTATATGCTGTATCCACAGCTCCATTAGTGTATTTAACCTGCCTATATGCTGTATCCACAGCTCCATTAGTGTATGTTAACCTGCCTATATGCTGTATCCACAGCTCCATTAGTGTATGTTAACCTGCCTATATGCTGTATCCACAGCTCCATTAGCCTGCCTATATGCTGTATCCACAGCTCCATTAGCCTGCCTATATGCTGTATCCACAGCTCCATTAGCCTGCCTATATGCTGTATCCACAGCTCCATTAGCCTGCCTATATGCTGTATCCACAGCTCCATTAGCCTGCCTATATGCTGTATCCACAGCTCCATTAGTGTATTTAACCTGCCTATATGCTGTATCCACAGCTCCATTAGTATATTTAACCTGCCTATATGCTGTATCCACAGCTCCATTAGTATATTTAACCTGCCTATATGCTGTATCCACAGCTCCATTAGTGTATGTTAACCTGCCTATATGCTGTATCCACAGCTCCATTAGCCTGCCTATATGCTGTATCCACAGCTCCATTAACCTGCCTATATGCTGTATCCACAGCTCCATTAGTGTATGTTAACCTGCCTATATGCTGTATCCACAGCTCCATTAGTGTATTTAACCTGCCTATATGCTGTATCCACAGCTACATTAGTATATGTTAACCTGCCTATATGCTGTATCCACAGCTCCATTAGCCTGCCTATATGCTGTATCCACAGTTCCATTAGTGTATTTAACCTGCCTATATGCTGTATCCACAGCTCCATTAGTGTATTTAACCTGCCTATATGCTGCATCCACAGCTCCATTAGCCTGCCTATATGCTGTATCCACAGCTCCATTAGTGTGTGTTAACCTGCCTATATGCTGCATCCACAGCTCCATTAGCCTGCCTATATGCTGTATCCACAGCTCCATTAGCCTGCCTATATGCTGTATCCACAGCTCCATTAGTGTGTGTTAACCTGCCTATATGCTGTATCCACAGCTCCATTAGCCTGCCTATATGCTGTATCCACAGCTCCATTAGTGTATGTTAACCTGCCTATATGCTGTATCCACAGCTCCATTAGTGTATGTTAACCTGCCTATATGCTGTATCCACAGCTCCATTAGTGTATGTTAACCTGCCTATATGCTGTATCCACAGCTCCATTAGTGTATGTTAACCTGCCTATATGCTGTATCCACAGCTCCATTAGTGTATGTTAACCTGCCTATATGCTGTATCCACAGCTCCATTAGTGTATGTTAACCTGCCTATATGCTGTATCCACAGCTACATTAGTATATGTTAACCTGCCTATATGCTGTATCCACAGCTCCATTAGCCTGCCTATATGCTGTATCCACAGTTCCATTAGTGTATTTAACCTGCCTATATGCTGTATCCACAGCTCCATTAGTGTATTTAACCTGCCTATATGCTGCATCCACAGCTCCATTAGCCTGCCTATATGCTGTATCCACAGCTCCATTAGTGTGTGTTAACCTGCCTATATGCTGCATCCACAGCTCCATTAGCCTGCCTATATGCTGTATCCACAGCTCCATTAGCCTGCCTATATGCTGTATCCACAGCTCCATTAGTGTGTGTTAACCTGCCTATATGCTGTATCCACAGCTCCATTAGCCTGCCTATATGCTGTATCCACAGCTCCATTAGTGTATGTTAACCTGCCTATATGCTGTATCCACAGCTCCATTAGTGTATGTTAACCTGCCTATATGCTGTATCCACAGCTCCATTAGTGTATGTTAACCTGCCTATATGCTGTATCCACAGCTCCATTAGTGTATGTTAACCTGCCTATATGCTGTATCCACAGCTCCATTAGTGTATGTTAACCTGCCTATATGCTGTATCCACAGCTCCATTAGTGTATGTTAACCTGCCTATATGCTGTATCCACAGCTCCATTAACCTGCCTATATGCTGTATCCACAGCTCCATTAGCCTGCCTATATGCTGTATCCACAGCTCCATTAGTGTATGTTAACCTGCCTATATGCTGTATCCACAGCTCCATTAGCCTGCCTATATGCTGTATCCACAGCTCCATTAGTGTATGTTAACCTGCCTATATGCTGTATCCACAGCTCCATTAGCCTGCCTATATGCTGTATCCACAGCTCCATTATTATATGTTAATAATCTAACACATCTTTTCAATTTTCGACCTGTTATCCCACTGTCACGTTCTGACCTCAGTTCCTTTTTATGTCTTTATTTTAGTTTGGTCAGGGAGTGAGTTGGGGTGGTACATTCTATGTTGTTTTTCTATGTTTTCTTCTGTTGTTATATTTCTATGTGTTTGCTCTAGTATGGTTCTCAATCAGATGCAGGTGTCAGTCGTTGTCTCTGATTGGGAGCCATATTTAGGTAGGCTGTTTTCTGTTTTGTGTTGTTGCACCTTACAGGACTGTTTCGTTCACTCTCTTTGTTTTTTTTTTGTTGTTCAGTTGATTTATTAAATATTAACATGGACACCTACCACGCTGCGCATTGGTCCGATCTTGACTACTCTTCCTCAGAGAACCGTTACACCCACTAACTTTATCAAGCTTTTTTTTTAATTATTAAATGAAAGCAAGCGTTGCTTTTCTACTTGCAAGACCATCAAATCAAATTCTATTGGTCACATACACATGGTTAGCAGAGCTTAGTGCGAGTGTAGTGAAATTATTGCCTTCTTCACCACGCTCTCTGTGTGGGTGGACCATTTCAGTTTGTCCGTGATGTGAATGCCGAGGAACTTAAACTTACTACCCTCTCCACTACGGGGCGGAAGTCGTTTAGCTCAGTTACCTTAGCTTGAATGAGGCTTGACTGAGCTGTTTTGTCTTGTAGTAATGTGGTGCAGGATTATATTTCCTTTATCCTTAATTCTAGTGATACACCTTTTTTTGTGTATCATAACATCCTATTTGGTCAGTAGATTCCCAACATAACATCAGGTGGTGGTGTGTTGTACACAGTAGCTGAGATACATAGAGTCTGTCTATACTCCTGACTTCTGTAACGGGTAGCTTACCTTTGTAATATCGAATTAGGCTCAGAACCACTTGTGTTTTCAAACATGGTCCTGTTTTATCAATTGATGTGCTGATCAATGCTATTTTTAAAAAAGTATGTGGACACCCCTTCAAATTAGTGGATTGGACTATTTCAGCCACACCCTTTGCGGACAGGTGTAGACAATCGAACACAGCCATGTAATCTCCATAGACAAACATTGTCAGTAGAATAACCTTACTGAAGAGCTCAGTGACTTTCAACTTGGTACTGTCATAGGAGGCCACCTTTCCAACAAGTCAATTCATAACATTTCTGCCCTGCTAGAGCTGCCCCAGTCAACTGTTAAGTGCTGCTATTGTGGAAGTGGAAACATTGAGGAGCAACAACGGCTGAGTCGTGAAGTGGTAGGCCACACAAGCTCACAGAAGGAAATTCTTGAGCAGTGGAGAAAGGTTCTCTATAGTGATTAATTATGCTTCACCATCTGGCAGTCCAATGGATGAATCTGGATTTGGGGGATTCCAAGAGAAAGCTAAATGACTGAAATGCATAGTGCCAACTGTTCATTTGGGTGGAGGAGGAATAATGGTCTGGGGCTGTTTTTCATGGTTCGGGCTAGACCCCTTAGTTACAGTGAAGGGAAATCTTAATGCTAAGGCATACAATGACATTCTAGACGATTCTGTTCCAACTTTGTGGCAACGGTTTGGGGAAGACACTTTCCTGTTTCAGCATGACAATGCCTGTGTGCACAAAGTGAGGTCCATACAGAAATGGTTTGTCGAGATCGGTGTGGAAGAACTTGACTGGCCTACACAGAGCCCTGACCTCAACCCCATTGAACACCTTTTGGATGTATTGGAACGCCGACTGCGAGCCAGGCCTAATCGCCCGAACATCAGTGCCTGACCTCACTCCCCATTCAGCCTGACAGAGTTTGAGAGGATCTGTAGAGAAGAATGGGAGAAACTACCCAAATACAGCTGTTCTAAGCCCTCTGGTGTCATACCCAAGAAGACTTGAGGCTGTAATCGCTACCAAAGGTTCTTCAACAAAGTACTGAGTAAAGGGTCAGAATACTTATAAAAATGTGATATTTCAGTTTTTAATTGTTAATACATTTGCAAACACATCTAGAAACCTGTTTCTGTATATCGGTATACCTTCTTTGTTTTAAGAGTTGAACACAGTAAAGTCTATTATCCCTCTGAAGAGTATGAATTAGGCTGTTTGAGAAGGTTTGAATCCTAAGCAACCTACCTACACATAGTTAGAAGTACAATACCAACATAGCTACTGTAGTAGGTCAAAGCTGTGTGCTGAAAAACCTTGGTAGAGCATGGGTGGAACAGGCATTGTGGTGCCGTAAAACCTTGGTAGAGCATGGGTGGAACAGGCATTGTGGTGCCATAAAACCTTGGTAGAGCATGGGTGGAACAGGCATTGTGGTGCTGGTAAACCTTGGTAGAGCATGGGTGGAACAGGCATTGTGGTGCTGGTAAACCTTGGTAGAGCATGGGTGGAACAGGCATTGTGGTGCTGGTAAACCTTGGTAGAGCATGGGTGGAACAGGCATTGTGGTGCTGTAAAACCTTGGTAGAGCATGGGTGGAACAGGCATTGTGGTGCTGGTAAACCTTGGTAGAGCATGGGTGGAACAGGCATTGTGCTGCTGGTAAACCTTGGTAGAGCATGGGTGGAACAGGCATTGTGGTACTGGTAAACCTTGGTAGAGCATGGGTGGAACAGGCATTGTGGTGCTGGTAAACCTTGGTAGAGCATGGGTGGAACAGGCATTGTGGTGAATTTCCTTTTT
The DNA here is from genome assembly GCF_002021735.2 of Oncorhynchus kisutch. NCBI lineage: Eukaryota > Metazoa > Chordata > Actinopteri > Salmoniformes > Salmonidae > Oncorhynchus > Oncorhynchus kisutch. The sequence goes on along the minus strand of NW_022261981.1, from coordinate 6,415,253 downwards.
TCATCTGGAGACCGATTCCTATTCACTTAAAACTACGTTTTTTTTTTGTCATTTTCACCGGAAGGTGATTATTCAACATTATTATACAACATTATAATCAATATGTACCCATTTAACTATTTACATGAAGACGTAAAGATACATATATAGGGCATAGAGTGCCATTTGGAACTCACACAGCCTTACAGTGCGGTGTGGCTTTAACCCTGTGTTCTCCTGAAGGAACGGTGTTTAGCCTGGACAATACGTCCGACTGTCTCGAGAGCCCATGTGTAAATGTGATAGTAGTACTCTCCCCATTACGATAGATGGGAATCTCCTATGCCACCGGGAGACAGCAATGGTTACTGCTCTACCATTCAGAGAAACACCATTAACTCTTACTGTACATTAGGAGGTTGTTGTTTACATTGACGTTGTTCATATAACATATAATATGTGACATTTAATAAACACCTTTATCCAAAGGGGGGGGGCGATTCTGGGCAGACATTCATTTTGATTCCAGGCCGAGTCCGACACCCGATTCCCTGCCGATTCAATCAGGGCCAGCTCCCTGGAAGAGGGCTGTGTGCTTCTGGGCCGATTCCTCATTGCTTTCTGGGTGCTGAATCTGCAACTATCCTGATACTCATCAACTTTTCCTGAAAAAAAACCAGAAGCCGTACTTTTTCAAACCAACTGGACAATGCAAGGACAATAAAATAGAATGGATATTTCACTGCGCCCGATTGGCACCATTGAGGCACATCGCCCATGACAGTCAAGCTTCAACATTGCACGGAAACAGGAGAATCATAGAATGGATATTTCACTGCGCCCGATTGGCACCATTGAGGCACATCGCCCATGACAGTCAAGCTTCAACATTGCACGGAAACAGGAGAATCATGCAGATTCATTTTGAATCACCCTGTTTTATGAGATGATGATCAATTATTCAGTCTACTCAAGCAGAATACAAGGTCAATGTTATCCAGGATTCTACTTTGAATGCAGCATGCTACAGTTACTGTAAATCCATGTTTATATTAAGGCAGCAGGAGTAGTATGCTATCTGATCCAAAGCCCTTGATCCTTTATTTGCTAATTGAATATGCCTCCTCTTATACATTAACAATCTTCTTCACTTATAAACTCAGCAAAAACCTACCCTTTTCAGGACCCTGTCGTAATTAGGAAAAATCCAAATAACTTCACAGATCTTCATTGTGAAGGGTTTAAACACTGTTTCTAATGCTTGTTCAACGAACCATAAGCAATTAATGAACATGCACCTGTGGAACGGTCGTTAAGACACTAACAGCTTACAGACGGTAGGCAATTAAAGTCACAGTTATGAAAACATAGGACACTAAAGAGGCCTTTCTACTTATTCTGAAAAACACCAAAAGAAAGATGCTCAGGGTTCCTGCTCATCTGTGTGAATGTGCCTTGGGCATGCTTCAAGGAGGCATGAGGACTGCAGATGTGGCCAGGGCAATAAATTGCAATGTCCCTATTGTGAGATGCCTAAGACAGCGCTACAGGGAGACAGGGCGGACAGCTGATCGTCCTCGCAGTGGAAAACCACATGTAACAACACCTGCACAGGATCGGTACATCCGAACATCACACCTGTGGGACAGATACAGGAAGGCAACAACAACTGCCCGAGTTGCACCAGGAACGCACAATCCCTCCATCAGTGCTCAGACTGTCCACAATAGGCTGAGAGAGGCTGGACTGAGGGCTTGTAGGCCTGTTGTTAGGCAGGTCCTCACCAGACATCACCCCAACAACGTCGCCTATGGGCACAAACCCACCGTCGCTGGACGAGACAGGACTGGCAAAAAGTGCTCTCCTGTCTCACCAGGGGGGATGGTCGGATTTGTGTTTTTCATTGAAAGAATGAGCGTTACACCGAGGCCTGTACTCCAGAGCAGGATCGATTTGGAGGTGGAGGGTCCATGGTCTGTGGCGGTGTGTCACAACATCATCAGACTGAGCTTGTTGTCATTGCAGGCAATCTCAACACTGTGTTGACTCAACACTGTGTGTTACAGGGAAGACATCCTCCTCCCTCATGTGGTATCCTTCCTGCAGGCTCATCCTGACATGACCCTCCAGCATGACAATGCTACTAACCATACTGCTCGTTCTGTGCATGATTTCCTGCAAGACAGGAATGTCAGTGTTCTGCCATGGCCAGCGAAGAGCCTGGATTTCAATCCCATTGAGCACGTCTGGGACCTGTTGGATCGGAGGGTAAGGGCTAGGGACAGTCCCCCGAGAAATGTCAGGGAACTTTCAGGTGCCTTGGTAGAAGAGTGGTGTAACATCTCACAACAATAACTGGCAAATCTGGTGCAGTCCATGAGGAGGAGATGCACTGCAGTACTTAATGCAGCTGGTGGCCACCAGATACTGACTGTTACTTTTGATTTTTATCCCCCCCTTTGTTCAGGGATACATTATTCCATTTATGTTAGTCACATGTCTGTGGAACTTGTTCAGTTTATGTCTCAGTTGTTGAATCTTGTTATTTTCATTCAAATATTGACACATGTTAAGTTTGCTGAAAATAAACGCAGTTGACAATGAGAGGACGTTTCTTTTTTTGCTGAGTTTAAATGTGTCATTATACCGCTGCATGTTTAAATTCAGCCTGTGGGATAATGTTGTTTACATTTCAGTGCAGTTCAGCACGTGTGTTGACTATACATTGTCACAAGGCGCCATGGTGCTGAAATGGCTTGCTCCCGGTAGTATAGAGACTGGGTGGCGCTAGCGTGTTGCTGAAATGGTAACTTCGAGCCCCGTATAGAGTTTGGGAAACGCTGCTGTAGAGACTGGGCTGCGCCATGCTGCTGAAATGCGTTGTGCTCATTGTACTTTTTTGGACAATGGAACGGAAAACCAAACAAACATATGACTGTAACGCTACAATGTTCCCTCTAAAAGAGATAGGGAAGGTAGGAGGGGGCACACTTCAAACATGTGTACACCCCCATATCATTTGTTCTGAATATAAGCGTCCTGCTCCCACAGTATGTTGCCTTTAAGCGATATATTTATGACTGAAAAACAGCAGAATATATAACAACACTCGGTCAAAGTTTAGGTTGTCAGGTGGTTGCTGTAAGTACCCCCAGGTGGCTCAATTTACCACGCGCTACAGTGATGTATTCTGAATGCTGGTGAGATTGTGCGTCATTCATGTGATTAGATTGTGTTCCATGTGACTTGCCATACAGTATCCAAAATCCCTGGTGCCGAGAGAGGAGATGTGGGAAGGACACTATGCTACAGTAGCGCACTGGGTTGCTGCTGTTCAGAGAGGAGCAGTCCAGACTCCACTGTGGTACCGGATGATGCAGAGACAGATAGAGAGTGAGAGAGGTGCGCAGTAGGCTTCTCAGTTCTCATTGGAGACGTTTTGCAGTCGCTTAGGAATGTTTTCACGTTTTGCACTAAAGGAAGTTTTCTGAAACAGGAAAAACTGTGGCTAGTCCAACCTATCCCCTATGACTTGACTGGGGAGAAGAGTGAGTGGAGTAAACCGTGCCTCTGCGCGGTGCGGTGTTGCGTTAGGGGTGACGTTCGGTGGGGAAGAGGCTGAAACGGTATCAGGGTGAGAAGAGATTATCCGTAACAGCAAATAGAAGATCTCCATTGGGCTCGAGCTCCTCTCTCTCTTTTCTGACAAACCATCACTCACCGACCAACCGTCACGGTTTGAAGATGCCCTGCGCTTCATGAACGAACGAGTGTCCTCAGTTCCTCCATTGTATGCTGGCTATACTGTAGCCTACCCGGCGACAAGGCTGCATGTTTTGGATATTTGGATAGGATAAACAGCGTAGTCATTTTTGGATTGAAATTACCAACGGAAAATTCATCCATAAATGATGGACGAGCGATGTTAATAGTGGACAACTGAAGGGATTGATAGCCTACAACGCATTATAGGTGAGGTGGAGGATATCTGATCCAATGGGATTTTTAAATTAACTTTCCATCCAAACTTCAATTGTGCCCCATTCATTCCCATATTTAGATGTCAAACTAAACGCATTGTTATTCTTATTTAATTTGGAGTGATAGGCTCCCTCTCATTGACAAGGTCCATCTGGTGCGGAACAAGGGAGACAACTAATTCCCGTGTGTTCTTATTGATTTATATTTTAACGCAGATATTTTTTGTTTCGTGGGGGGGGGGGGGGGGATTACACCATTTTCAAGGACTTTACCAACATGCATCTCCAAGTTGTAGGCTTATTTGATAAACTTGCCAGCTGGTCTCCGTTGTCTTGGTAGCCTTCCCTTACAGTAGAATATGTAAATGAACAGATGTGGGAATCGATCAAGCACATTTTTCCTTCTTGAAAAAAACGGTACGTCTATTAGACCGTTTTTTTTTTCAAACGTCTTTTTTATTTGAACGATTACACAGCTAGCATACCTGATTTAACTTGTCAATTAATCATCAAGCCCTTGGAATAGGTGAATCAGGTGAGCTAGTTCGTTTGAGGGTCCCAGAGAAGAGGTTTGAAAACCTCAATATTAAAGCGTAGTCCTAATTCAGAGTGCAAATGCGCAATATACTTCATTAGGCGTCTTTCATAGTCCGAAACGTGTATGTGTCTCAGTGTTCAATAATTGTGCACCTTTTGGATGTAATACTTTTCACATTCTCCGCGCAGCTCAATAACAGCCTCTGGAATGCGCTCTCCATAAAACCCGATAGAACCCCGTTTAAGGTAGGTATTCTAGAACACCTGCTAATTGTTGTTATTTTATCCCTCTCCGGATAGAACACCGTTTAAGGTATTCTAGAACACCTGCTAATTGTTGTTATTTGATCCCTCTCCGGATCACCCCGCCGACCATTGCATGGAATACATGTGTGTATGGGCTTCCTGCATCGTGACCATCTGCCATAAGTCATTCATCATGATGTTTCTTTATATTTCTTGTTTTCATCCATTGGCCCCTCTAACTACATGCACAGTTATGAGTGATACTGCCTTGTACCTCACAAAATCACCTCACTAAATCAATACCTACAAGTGCTGTAATTACTTGTGAAGAGTATTTCCAGTGGTGTGTCTGCCTAGCTGCTTGTGTGTGTGTGTGTGTGAGTGACTGCCTAGCTGCTTGTGTGTGTGTGTGTGTGTGTGTGTGTGTGTGGGTGTGTGTGTTGTGAGTGTGAGTGTGAGTGACTGCTTAGCTGCTTGTGTGTGTGTGTGACTGCCTAGCTGCTTATTTGTGTGTGTGTGAGTGACTGCCTAGCTGCTTGTGTGTGTGTGTGTGTGTGTGTGGGGTGTGTGTGTGTGTGTGAGTGTGACTGCCTAGCTGCTTGTGTGAGTGTGACTGCCTAGCTGTGTGTGTGTTTGTGTGTGTGTGAGTGTGTGAGTGTGTGTGTGAGTGTGACTGCCTAGCTGCTTGTGTGAGTGTGACTGCCTAGCTGTGTGTGTGTTTGTGTGTGTGTGAGTGTGACTGCCTAGCTGCTTGTGTGAGTGTGACTGCCTAGCTGTGTGTGTGTTTGTGTGTGTGTGAGTGTGTGTGTGAGTGTGACTGCCTAGCTGCTTGTGTGAGTGTGACTGCCTAGCTGTGTGTGTGTTTGTGTGTGTGTGTGAGTGTGAGTATGGGCAGGTGCCTCTCACCAGGTCTCCCATCCTTTATCCTTTATCAATCTGCTTGATAATAATGAAACACTGTCCTCTCTGAAGTCTAGGGTCCCTCCCAGCCTTTCCAGGTGTTGTGTGGTGGTCTAGAATGTAGGGATGATCCCTGTGGGGCGACTGAAGGCTCAGCCACAGCTGTGGCAGATAGAGAGAGATGCCTCTCCATGGCTGTGGATGCTTCCTGGCCCTGGTTCTGCTGCTGCCTCGGGGCTCTGCCGGCTGGGTGCCAATACAGCCCCTGTTGCCGCGCCACACCATCACCACCCCTTCCTGCTCTCCCATCACCACCCTCCTCCGTTGCTCCAAGCCGTCTCCAGCTGGCAGCTGTCCTGTGATCCCTTCCTGCCTCTGGCCAGGATACCGACACACACAGCAGCTAACCCTGGCATCAGTCAGTTTCCCCTGCAGAACGTGCAGGTAGGTTGCTTTCAGATAAAACTGGATATTTTCAGAATGATGGTTATTATGAGTGATAAATAGTGTTTGCTATAAACCTGAGCAACATTCATGTACACAATGATAGGGGATTACAGAGACAGACACTCACCTGCACTCGTAGACATAGGCAGGCACACATGTACGCACGAACGGACACACACGTGCCCTGGGTTGGTCTAGTTAGTCTGATGAAAACTGGTCCGTACAGCACCACGTCCGTGTTGTTACTATCTGCATACAGATTTCAAAGTGATTGCATTACCACTTCAGCTGGGGAGTTTTGCTATGTTGCTGACGACTGAAATAGTTGTTTGGACATTATCAACTCCATGCCCTAGTGGTTGGTATAATAGAAATGAGCCATTTAGCACACGCTGTTATTCAAAGCCACTTCCTGTCATGTGCGCATACATTTTTTTTTTATGCATGGGTGGTCCCAGGAGTCAAACACCACAATCCTGACGTTGCAAATGTAACAGTATAACTTTAGACCGTCCCCTCGCCCCTACCCGGGCGCGAACCAGGGACCCTCTGCACACATCAACAACAGTCACCCACGAAGCATCGTTACCCATCGCTCCACAAAAGCCGCAGCCCTTGCAGAGCAAGGGGAACCACTACTTCAAGGTCTCAGAGCAAGTGACGTCACCGATTGAAACGCTATTTAGCGCGCACCACCGCTAACTAGCTAGTCGTTTCACATCCGTTACGCACACAACACACTCTACCAACTGGGTGGTCCCAGGAATCAAACACCACACTCTACCAACTGGGTGGTCCCAGGAATCAAACACCACACTCTACCAACTGGGTGGTCCCAGGAATCAAACACCACACTCTACCAACTGGGTGGTCCCAGGAATCAAACACCACACTCTACCAACTGGGTGGTCCCAGGAATCAAACACCACACTCTACCAACTGGGTGGTCCCAGGAATCAAACACCACACTCTACCAACTGGGTGGTCCCAGGAATCAAACACCACACTCTACCAACTGGGTGGTCCCAGGAATCAAACACCACACTCTACCAACTGGGTGGTCCCAGGAATCAAACAACACACTCTACCAACTGAGTGGTCCCAGGAATCAAACACCACACTCTACCAACTGGGTGGTCCCAGGAATCAAACAACACACTCTACCAACTGAGTGGTCCCATGAATCAAACACCACACTCTACCAACTGAGTGGTCCCAGGAATCAAACACCACACTCTACCAACTGGGTGGTCCCAGGAATCAAACAACACACTCTACCAACTGGGTGGTCCCAGGAATCAAACACCACACTCTACCAACTGGGTGGTCCCAGGAATCAAACACCACACTCTACCAACTGGGTGGTCCCAGGAATCAAACACCACACTCTACCAACTGGGTGGTCCCAGGAATCAAACACCACACTCTACCAACTGGGTGGTCCCAGGAATCAAACACCACACTCTACCAACTGGGTGGTCCCAGGAATCAAACACCACACTCTACCAACTGGGTGGTCCCAGGTATCAAACACCACACTCTACCAACTGAGCTACAGATGGATGTTGTTCCTTCCTAATGGAAACTGAACCATGTAGCACAATGTCAAGAGTTTTTTCATATGTACAGTGGGGCAAAAAAGTATTTAGTCAGCCACGAATTGTGCAAGTTCTCCCGCTTACAAAAGATGAGAGAGGCCTGTAATTTTCATCATAGGTACACTTCAACTATGACAGACAAAATGAGGGAAAAAAATCCAGAAAAACACATTGTAGGATTTTTAATGAATTTATTTGCAAATTATGGTGGAAAATAAGCATTTCCATATGCATGCCCTGAGTGGTCTGTAGTGTAGTGTGACTGCAGTGGGTCTCTGATTGCAACAGCGGTGCTTTTAGTGTCTTCTTTACATCCTGAGGATCAGAGCACATTCTTCCGCCTGGTCCTCTGATGCCGCTCACACAGACAAACACAGCGTGACATTTAATCTGAGGAGAGCAGAGAGCGAACTTGATCAAGACAGGTCAGGCATATTGGCACTGATGTCGACCTGGGCTTTTTTCACACAGTTAACCACCATTCACAGGGAGGATACTGTAGAAGGCACTTACTATTAGTGGCATGGAGGAGAAGAAGAGGAGAGGAAAGGAGAATGAACGCAGCAACAGACACAGCAGGTGTTTGATGTGATATGTTTGCAATGCAAAGCTTTTTCAGAAGAAGCTTGTGATTGATTTTTAATGTGGCGGTTGGTAGGATGAGTCAGCGTGTCTCACAGAGAGAGACCAATGTCTTCTGTCTGTCCGGGAACCATGGATAGATGGCTAAGACTGAGTAGATTGGTGGAGACTAGATCCATAACTCTATGCTCGGGAAATGACGCTTTTATTACGCTCCTCCATGGTGAAGGATTCTGAGGAGCCCCAGAATGAAGTTGTGCATTATTGTTATACACATTTGAAAGGCTTGTCAGTGGCAGACAGTAGGCTATGTAGCTATGACAGTAGGCTGTTCTGTTTGCAAGCCCTTACCTAGTTCTATATGACTCTAATTCATCCACTGTGCCATCCTACCAACTATAGTTCATCATCCAATGTGCCATCCTACCAACTATAGTTCATCATCCACCGTGCCATCCTACCAACTACAGCTCATTGTCCTCCATACCATCCTACCAACTACAGTTCATCATCCACCGTGCCATCCTACCAACTATAGTTCATCATCCAATGTGCCATCCTACCAACTACAGCTCATCATCCACAGTGCCATCCTACCAACTACAGCTCATCATCCACCGTGCCATCCTACCAACTACAGTTCATCATCCAATGTGCCATCCTACCAACTACAGTTCATCATCCACCGTGCCATCCTACCAACTACAGCTCATCATTCACAGTGCCATCCTACCAACTATAGTTCATCATCCACCGTGCCATCCTACCAACTACAGTTCATCATCCACCGTGCCATCCTACCAACTACAGTTCATCATCCACCGTGCCATCCTACCAACTACAGCTCATCATTCACAGTGCCATCCTACCAACTACAGTTCATCATCCACGTTGCCATCCTACCAACTACAGCTCATCATCCACCGTGCCATCCTACCAACTACAGCTCATCATTCACAGTGCCATCCTACCAACTACAGTTCATCATCCACCGTGCCATCCTACCAACTACAGTTCATCATCCACGTTGCCATCCTACCAACTACAGCTCATCATCCACTGTGCCATCCTACTAACTATAGCTCATCATCCATGTTGCCATCATACCAACTACAGTTCATCATCTACCGTGCCATCCTACCAACTATAGCTCATCATCCATGTTGCCATCCTACCAACTACAGCTCATCATCCACCGTGCCATCCTACCAACTACAGCTCATCATTCACCATACCATCCTACCAACTATAGTTCATCATCCACTGTGCCATCCTACCAACTATAGCTCATCATCCATGTTGCCATCCTACCAACTACAGCTCATTGTCCTCCATACCATCCTACCAACTATAGTTCATCATCCACCGTGCCATCCTACCAACTATAGTTCATCATCCACTGTGCCATCCTACCAACTATAGCTCATCATCCATGTTGCCATCCTACCAACTACAGTTAATTGTCCACCATACCATCCTACCAACTATAGTTAATTGTCCACCATACCATCCTATCAACTACAGTTAATTGTCCACCATACCATCCTACCAACTACAGTTAATTGTCCACCATACCATCCTACCAACTACCATGACATGGAACAGTGAAGTTTTTATGGGTTAGAGAGTTTTCAGTTTTGTATAGTGAAGGATTTAAAAAAATCCAGGAGTTTATCTTCTTTAATGGGGTAGTGCTTGTTAGCATCTTGTTAGTTTATCTTTTTTAATGAGGTAGTGCTTGTTAGCATCTTGTTAGTTTATCTTCTTTAATGGGGTAGTGCTTGTTAGCATCTTGTTAGTTTATCTTCTTTAATGGGGTAGTGCTTGTTAGCATCTTGTTAGTTTATCTTTTTTAATGAGGTAGTGCTTGTTAGCATCTTGTTAGTTTATCTTCTTTAATGAGGTAGTGCTTGTTAGCATCTTGTTAGTTTATCTTCTTTAATGAGGTAGTGCTTGTTAGCATCTTGTTAGTTTATCTTCTTTAATGAGGTAGTGCTTGTTAGCATCTTGTTAAGACACCAACGTCCTCTGCCACAAGCAATTCAAGCTACTTCCAGAAATAAAATTTGAATCATCCAATGAGATCTCTAAACCTGAATGATGTGTATTTCCTGTCCTCTAATATGTTTCATTTCCTGTCAGTGGGAGCTGCCATCTCCACACCACGTGCTGAGATTTCAGCCTTCTGCCAACCTGGAGCTGGTCCCTGTATTTCCCCATCTGCACCGCTCAGTGCTGCCTCCTCACTGTGGCAAAGGATGGGTGGAGAAACGGGTCCCCGACTACAAGGTAGACAAAATACTGCAACCTGGCCTGAGTCACACATGGCACCCTACTCCCTATATAGAGTCCTATGGGCCCTGGTCACAAGTAGTGCATAGGGTGCCATTTGATCTGCGTACAGGGTCTCAGACTCACTGTAATCCCTGCTGTATCTGTCACAGACAGACTCACTGTAATCCCTGCTGTGTCTGTCACAGATAGACTCACTGTAATCCCTGCTGTATCTGTCACAGATAGACTCACTGTAATCCCTGTAATGTTCGAGGACAGTTATCACTGTATGATTACGGACAGTTATCACTGAACAGTTCACAATGTAATCAATGCAATGGTTAAGGACAGTTATCACTGTAATGTTCAAGGACATTGTAATGGTCAAGGACAGTTCACACTGTAATGGTCAAGGACAGTTATCACTGTAATGTTCAAGGACACTGTACTGTTCAAGGACAGTTATCACTGTTCAATGACAGTTCAAACTATGATCTCAGTAAAGGTTAAGGACAGTTATCACTGTTCAAACTGTGATCTCAGTAAAGGTTAAGGACAGTTATCACTGTTCAAGGACAGTTCAAACTGTGATCTCTGTAATGGTTAAGGACAGTTATCACTGTTCAAGGACAGTTCAAACTGTGATCTCTGTAATGGTTAAGGACAGTTGACTCTGTAAGCACTATATATTTTTATTTAACTAGGCAAGTCAGCTAAGAACACATTCTTATTAACAATGACAGCATATGAACTGCCTTGTTCAGGGGCAGAACAACAGATGGCTTGTCAGCTCAGGGATTTGATCTAGCAACCTTTCGGTTACTGGCCCAACGCTCTACCCACTAGGCTACCTGCCGCCCCGTAATGGTCAAGGACAGGTCAATTTGAAGAGGGTCTCTGTATTAGGCCCTTGTTTTCTTTCCATGATTGTGGAATTGCCTGTCGTCTCTGTGTTTTAAGATTTACAACAGCTGTCCTGAACAACATCGTGACTCTTTGTGTCTCTAGGTTTTCCCAGACAGTCTTCCTTAACTCTGTGTGTGTCTACCTCAGCAAATCTGTTTAGAGGGTATAAACAGACATAGAGGTCCAGTTTACCTGATCAACAACTTGTCTCTCTGTCTCTAGGTTTACCTGATTAACAACTTGTCTCTCTGTCTCTAGGTTTACCTGATCAACAACTTGTCTCTGTGTTTGTAGGTTTACCTGATCAACAACTTGTCTCTCTGTCTCGAGGTTTACCTGATCAACAACTTGTCTCTCTGTCTCTAGGTTTACCTGATCAACAACTTGTCTCTCTGTCTCTAGGTTTACCTGATCAACAACTTGTCTCTCTGTCTCTAGGTTTACCTGATCAACAACTTGTCTCTCTGTCTCGAGGTTTACCTGATCAACAACTTGTCTCTCTGTCTCTAGGTTTACCTGATCAACAACTTGTCTCTCTGTCTCTAGGTTTACCTGATCAACAACTTGTCTCTCGGTCTCTGGGTTTACCCGATCAACAACTTGTCTCTCTGTCTCTAGGTTTACCTGATCAACAACTTGTCTCTCTGTCTCTAGGTTTACCTGATCAACAACTTGTCTCTCTGTCTCTAGGTTTACCCGATCAACAACTTGTCTCTCTGTCTCTAGGTTTACCCGATCAACAACTTGTCTCTCTGTCTCTGGGTTTACCCGATCAACAACTTGTCTCTTTGTCTCTAGGTTTACCTGATCAACAACTTGTCTCTCTGTCTCTAGGTTTACCTGATCAACAACTTGTCTCTCTGTCTCTAGGTTTACCCGATCAACAACTTGTCTCTCTGTCTCTAGGTTTACCCGATCAACAACTTGTCTCTCTGTCTCTAGGTTTACCCGATCAACAACTTGTCTCTCTGTCTCTAGGTTTACCTGATCAACAACTTGTCTCTCTGTCTCTAGGTTTATCTGATCAACAACTTGTCTCTTTGTCTCGAGGTTTACCTGATCAACAACTTGTCTCTCTGTCTCTAGGTTTACCTGATCAACAACTTGGCTCTCTGTCTCTAGGTTTACCTGACCAACAACTTGTCTCTCTGTCTCGAGGTTTACCTGATCAACAACTTGTCTCTCTGTCTCTAGGTTTACCCGATCAACAACTTGTCTCTCTGTCTCTAGGTTTACCTGATCAACAACTTGTCTCTGTGTCTCTAGGTTTACCCGATCAACAACTTGTCTCTTTGTCTCTAGGTTTACCCGATCAACAACTTGTCTCTGTCTCTAGGTTTACCCGATCAACAACTTGTCTCTGTGTCTCTAGGTTTACCTGATCAACAACTTGTCTCTCTGTCTCTGGGTTTACCCGATCAACAACTTGTCTCTGTCTCTAGGTTTACCTGATCAACAACTTGTCTCTCTGTCTCTAGGTTTACCTGATCAACAACTTGTCTCTCTGTCTCTAGGTTTACCTGATCAACAACTTGTCTCTCTGTCTCTAGGTTTACCTGATCAACAACTTGTCTCTGTGTTTGTAGGTTTACCTGATCAACAACTTGTCTCTCTGTCTCTAGGTTTACCTGATCAACAACTTGTCTCTGTGTTTGTAGGTTTACCTGATCAACAACTTGTCTCTCTGTCTCTAGGTTTACCTGATCAACAACTTGTCTCTGTGTTTGTAGGTTTATCTGAACAAGAACTTGCCTCTGTCTTTGTTTTGCTATGTGTACCTGACGCTCCTGCCTCCCTTGTGTCTCTAGGCATACTTGAACAACACTCTAGCTCTGGAGAACACCTGGCTTACTCCGGAGGAAATAGGAATCTTCCAGCGGCATGAAAAACCATTGTTGATGACAAATCAAATGGCAATGAGCATATCTAGGCCAGCTACTGCCTCCAGGAGTCTCAACTCTCTCCTCATGTTACCCAGACCTGCTGCCTCCAGGAGTCTCAACTCTCTCCTCATGTCACACAGACCTGCTGCCTCCAGGAGTCTCAACTCTCTCCTCATGTCACCCAGACGTATATCAGGTTAGTGGAGGGTTGTATTACCTAGCTTCCTGCTCCGTACTTTACAAGCCTGTCTGCTGCCTCCTCTTAGCCACAGCCCAATCTGTCAGCTGTTCTCCTCATAATGGTTATCATCTTTAATAACTTTTCTGATCCCAAAGTTTAATCCCCTCTTTTTAAACAGACTGGAGAGATAGCAGCAGTACTCCCACCGTGTCCCAAAATGGCACCCTATTCCCTATATAGTGCACTACTTTTGACCAGGGCCCTATGGCACTACATATAGGGAATAGGGTGGAAATTTGGGATGCATCCACTGTCAATCTGCATTTTACGCTACTTGTTAAAACTTTAGGAGGAGCCGTACCATCTGTGAGTGTGTAGGAGGGAGTTGGGTTGGGAAGAGGCAGGAACCTCATTAAACACAATTGGTTTCAGATACGTTGGTTTCAGATACATTGGTTTCAGGGCTGCTGAAGTGGAACCGTTTACCAGTCAGTGGGTAGCAGCGTTCTCCTGTTTACCAGTCAGTGGGTAGCAGCGTTCTCCTGCTTCTCTGACGGAAGACTCCAGAAGGGTTTATTCCGCAGATAAAACTAGTATGGTGATGCTAAACACTGACATATACGTTGACTATCAAATGGCACCCTGTTCCCTATATAGTGCACTTCTTCTGGATACTCAGAGCATGTATTAGGTAGGCATGGAGACTCTATTCCCTATTAACTAAATGATCTTGGTCAAAAGTAGTGCGCTTATATAGGGAAACAGGGAGCCACTTGGGACTTGGGCTGGGTCTCTGCTCTGCGACAAGGGCACTTGGTGACCTGACGAAACAAGCTGAACAAGGTGGGAACATCGGAGAACAAACCATGACTGAGGAATGACTGAGATGTTTCTTGTTGTTGTTTGTCTGAATCAGGAGTTTAAAGGAGAACACTAACCTCACACTGAGCTGAACCAGGCTGTGTTGCACCTGGGAAATGTGGATACTTCCCAAATGGCACCCTGCTGCTTTTTAATGCACTCCTTATGACCAGGGTCCTTACGATTCTAGTGCACTATATAGGGAATAGTGTTCGATTTGGGACGAAGCCTTAGTGCTGGACTTCATAGTGTCCAGGTATAGTACTGTGTGAGGAAAGTCATGTATGACAAGGTAAAAATCTGTTGTTCTGCGCCTGAGAAAGTACAGCCCCCTGGCACCGCTCTGATTCAGAAGGGTTGGGTTAAATGCAGAAGACACATTTCAGTTGAAGGCATTCAATTGTACAACTGACTAGGATTCCCCCTTTCCCTTTCTATATACAAAGGCCCCAAACGGAACACGATTCCCTACAACACGCACTACTTTTGACCAGAGCCCTACTTTTGAGCAGAGTGCACTACATAGGGAATAGGGTGCCATTTTGGATGTACCCAAAATACTATGTTCACTTTAGGAGATGAGCCAATGTGATAATGGAGATGTGTCTATGTGATAATGGAGTTGATCCAATGTGATAATGGAGATGTGTCTATGTGATAAGGGAGTTGATCCAATGTGATAATGGAGATGTGTCTATGTGATAATGGAGATGTGTCTATGTGATAATGGAGATGTCTCTATGTGATAATGGAGATGATCCAATGTGATAATGGAGATGTGTCTATGTGATAATGGAGGTGTCTCTATGTGATAATGGAGTTGATCCAATGTGAAATGGAGATGTCCCTATGTGATAATAGAGATGATCCAATGTGATAATGGAGCTGTGTCTATGTGATAATGGAGATGCTCCAATGTGATAATGGAGCTGTGTCTATGTGATAATGGAGATGATCCAATGTGATAAGAGGATCCAATGTGATAATGGAGGTGATCCAATGTGATAATGGAGATGTCTCTATGTGATGCCGAATGGAACCATATTATTGTAAGCCCCATTTATACCTGGGTCTAACATGAGTCGTTTGTCCTGATCTTGTCCTCATTCTGATTGTGCCCGCATTTTTAGACCAGTGTAGACCTAGTTCCCTGGTCAAAATAAGTGCACCGCATAGGGCATATGGTGAGATTTGGGAAGCATGCGATATGATGGGGTGTGATTGCTGGTTTTCATATTGGGTTCATTATATTGGGTCCTGTATATTGGGTCCTGTATATTGGTCCTGTATATTGGGTCCTGGTCCTGTGTATTGGTCCTGGTCCTGTGTATTGGGTCCTGTGTATTGGTCCTGGTCCTGTATATTGGGTCCTGTGTATTGGGTCCTGTGTATTGGTCCTGGTCCTGTGTATTGGGTCCTGTGTATTGGGTCCTGTATATTGGTCCTGTGTATTGGGTCCTGTATATTGGGTCCTGTATATTGGGTCCTGTGTATTGGGTCCTGTGTATTGGGTCCTGTGTATTGGGTCCTGTATATTGGGTCCTGTATATTGGGTCCTGTATATTGGGTCCTGTGTATTGGTCCTGGTCCTGTGTATTGGGTCCTGTGTATTGGGTCCTGTGTATTGGGTCCTGTGTATTGGGTCCTGTATATTGGGTCCTGTGTATTGGGTCCTGTATATTGGGTCCTGTATATTGGGTCCTGTATATTGGGTTCTGTATATTGGGTTCTGTGTATTGGGTCCTGTATATTGGGTCCTGTGTATTGGGTCCTGTATATTGGGTCCTGTGTATGGGTCCTGTATATTGGGTCCTGTATATTGGTCCTGGTCCTGTATATTGGGTCCTGTATATTGGGTCCTGTATATTGGGTCCTGTGTATTGGGTCCTGTATATTGGTCCTGGTCCTGTATATTGGGTACTGTATATTGGGTCCTGTATATTGGGTCCTGTATATTGGGTCCTGTGTATTGGGTCCTGTGTATTGGGTCCTGTATATTGGTCCTGTATATTGGGTCCTGTATATTGGGTCCTGTATATTGGGTCCTGTATATTGGGTCCTGTGTATTGGGTCCTGTGTATTGGGTCCCGTGTATTGGTCCTGGTCCTGTATATTGGGTCCTGTATATTGGGTCCTGTATATTGGGTCCTGTATATTGGGTCCTGTATATTGGTCCTGGTCCTGTATATTGGGTCCTGTATATTGGTCCTGGTCCTGTGTATTGGGTCCTGTATATTGGGTCCTGTATATTGGGTCCTGGTCCTGTATATTGGGTCCTGTATATTGGGTCCTGGTCCTGTATATTGGGTCCTGTATATTGGGTTCTGTATATTGGGTCCTGTATATTGGGTCCTGGACCTGTGTATTGGGTCCTGTATATTGGGTCCTGTATATTGGGTCCTGTATATTGGTCCTGTATATTGGTCCTGTATATTGGGTCCTGTGTATTGGGTCTTGTATATTGGGTCCTGTATATTGGGTCCTGTGTATTGGGTCCTGTATATTGGGTCCTGTATATTGGGTCCTGTGTATTGGTCCTGGTCCTGTGTATTGGGTCTTGTATATTGGGTCCTGTGTATTGGTCCTGGTCCTGTGTATTGGGTCCTGTATATTGGGTCCTGTGTATTGGTCCTGGTCCTGTGTATTTGGTCCTGTATATTGGGTCCTGTATATTGGGTCCTGTATATTGGGTCCTGGTCCTGTGTATTTGGTCATGTGTATATATAGTTTCACTTTAATTAGGACCTCAGGGACATCTTGAGGATAATCAAATTCATATTTTATCTCCAGCTTTACATACATAAAACGCTTTACAGTGGGTCATACAGTATGTATCCTGTGTACAGTGGGTCATATACAGTATGTATCCTCTGTACAGTGGGTCATATACAGTATGTATCCTCTGTACAGTGGGTCATATACAGTATGTATCCTGTGTACAGTGGGTCTCATACAGTATGTATCCTCTGTACAGTGGATCATACAGTATGTATCCTCTGTACAGTGGGTCATATACAGTATGTATCCTGTGTACAGTGGGTCATATACAGTATGTATCCTCTATCCTCTGTACAGTGGATCATACAGTATGTATCCTCTGTACAGTGAATCATACAGTATGTATCCTCTGTACAGTGGGTCATATACAGTATGTATCCTGTGTACAGTGGGTCATATACAGTATGTATCCTCTGTACAGTGGATCATACAGTATGTATCCTCTGTACAGTGGGTCATATACAGTATGTATCCTCTTCACAGTGGGTCATATACAGTATGTATCCTCTGTACAGTGGATCATACAGTATGTATCCTCTGTACAGTGGGTCATACAGTATGTATCCTCTGTACAGTGGGTCATACAGTATGTATCCTCTGTACAGTGGGTCATATACAGTATCCATTCTGTTAAAATGTAAATGAACAAACTCACAGCTGTGCGAATTTGAGTTCTTCCTAAATGCTTTCCTAACAGTAGCATCATGAAAAAAACAACTGCACTGCAGGGACTTGTCCTTCTAAGATACTTGACAGGATGTTGTTTTTAAGTCACTAATAGTGCATTTCTCCAGCCAGCCCATGACAGTCCATCCATCACTTTCACCCATTGCATTTTTCAGCTGTGCTAGCCTTCAGTTTGTAAAAGCCTCCAGGCTGAGAGCTGAAAACTGAAATCCCATGGACAGTGTTGACTGTCAGACAGACGGGTGGGCATGTAGTGCAGTGTTGTGTTGTAATTATACAATCAATTACTTGTCTGGATGATTGAATACTTGTCTGTTCTGTGGCTAGCACCTCGCTGTGGATCACAGGCTTATGGGAGGGATCTTCCTCTTTAATGAGACCATGTCTCTCAGCAGACTGCTGACAAGGTGAAGTCCTGCTCTGCATCCCCAATGCTACTCTATACCCTACATACCGCACTGCTTATAAACAGAGCCCTTATGGACCCTGGTCAAAGTATTAATAGGGACTAGGGTGCCATTTTGGGGTCACAGTCCTACTCGACCTTATCAAACTGCTGCGGTCCTTGTTCCTTAGTGACCATCAGCTTCACTCCTGTTGAGTTAAAGATGCGTTGTCAGACCGCCTGGAGAGAGAGGGACAAGCAGCCTTCGGTTGGTCCCTGACTGCATCTCACATGGCAACATGTTCTCTGTATCGTTATTTGATTGAACCCTTATTTTACCAGGTCAGTTGAATAGTGGAGAATAGTGGGAATAGTGACAGGGGAGATGAGGGGGGGGGGGGGGGGGGTGAATGAGACAATTGTAAGATGGTGATGATTAGGTGACCGTGATGGTTTGAGGGCCATATTGGGAATTTAGCCAGGACACCGGGGTTTAAGTCCTATGGGATCTTTAGTGACCACAGAGAGTCAGGACACCCGTTTAACGTCCCATCCGAAATACGGATATATAGTATGCTACCTTTGACTAAAGCCCTATTGGCATCGCTCAAAGTAGTGCACTATATAGGGAACAGGGTGCCATAGGGCTCTGGTTAAAAGTAGTGCACTATATATAGGGAATAGGGTGCCATAGGGCTCTGGTTAAAAGTAGTGCACTATATATAGGGAATAGGGTGCCATAGGGCTCTGGTTCAAAGTAGTGCACTATATATAGGGAATAGGGTGCCATAGGGCTCTGGTTCAAAGTAGTGCACTATATAGGGAATAGGGTGCCATAGGGCTCTGGTTCAAAGTAGTGCACTATATAGGGAATAGGGTGCCATAGGGCACTGGTTCAAAGTAGTGCACTATATAGGGAATAGGGTGCCATAGGGCTCTGGTTCAAAGTAGTGCACTATATAGGGAATAGGGTGCCATAGGGCTCTGGTTCAAAGTAGTGCACTATATAGGGAATAGGGTGCCATAGGGCTCTGGTTCAAAGTAGTGCACTATATAGGGAATAGGGTGCCATAGGGCACTGGTTCAAAGTAGTGCACTATATAGGGAATAGGGTGCCATAGGGCACTGGTTCAAAGTAGTGCACTATATAGGGAATAGGGTGCCATTTGAGAAGGCGGATATCACTGTTTGATTGTTGAACAATCCTCCGTCCAGCAGCTCATATCTCCCATCCCTCTGCTGTCTGTCTGCCACAGATCAGACTGCACTGTGTTTGAGACTGTGCTCTTCGTGTGATAAATTGTAATATAATATGTTATAATATGTTATGAAAGCATCACGTGAAGCTATAGTATGTTATGAAAGCATCACGTGAAGCTATAGTATGTTATGAAAGCATCATGTGAAGCTATAGTATGTTATGAATGCATCACGTGAAGCTATAGTATGTTATGAAAGCATCACGTGAAGCTATAGTATGTTATGAAAGCATCATGTGAAGCTATAGTATGTTATGAATGCATCACGTGAAGCTATAGTATGTTATGAAAGCATCATGTGAAGCTATAGTATGTTATGAAAGCATCATGTGAAGCTATAGTATGTTATGAAAGCATCATGTGAAGCTATAATATGTTATGAAAGCATCATGTGAAGCTATAGTATGTTATGAAAGCATCATGTGAAGCTATAGTATGTTATGAAAGCTTTATATGAAGCTATAGTATGTTATGAATGCATCATGTGAAGCTATAGTATGTTATGAAAGCATCATACAAGCACAGGTAATTCTGTTGTTGTGTTTCGGTACCTTTATATCCGGTGGGTTCCTCCTCAGCCCTTATACAGTCTACTATAGACATGAGACCATATAAATATAGTCCATACAGTCTATTTGGATGGATGAGAGGGCTTTATTTTCATTATGATGGTGAAGGTGGCCCTCCTCTGTTTTTCCAGTAGGTTCCTCCTCAGCCCTCCTCCTCCTCTTCCTCAGCCCTCCTCCTCAGCCCTCCTCCTCCTCTTCCTCAGCCCTCCTCCTCCTCTTCCTCAGCCCTCCTCCTCCTCTTCCTCAGCTCTCCTCCTCTTCCTCAGCCCTCCTCCTCTTCCTCAGCCCTCCTCCTCTTCCTCAGCCCTCTTCCTCAGCCCTCCTCCTCCTCCTCAGCCCTCCTCCTCCTCCTCAGCCCTCCTCCTCTTCCTCCTCAGCCCTCCTCCTCCTCAGCCCTCCTCCTCAGCCCTCCTTCTCCCCCTCTTCCTCAGCCCTCCTTCCCCTCCTCTTCCTCAGCCCTCCTCCTCCTCCTCAGCCCTCCTCCTCAGCCCCTTTTACAGTATACTGTAGACACAGACACAACTTGTTTTTCATTTGGTGCTAAAGTAGGTTTGTTTTTGATTGATCTCACCTCTCATCTCCTCCTCTCTTCCCCTCTCTTCCCATCTCTCCACCCCTCTCCTCCTTTCCTCCCCTTTCCTCTCTACCCCCTACATCATCTAAACCCTCTTTCCTCCCCTCTCCTCCCCTCTTCTCCTCTCTCCTTCCCGCTCACCTCACATTTCTCCCTCTCCTCTACTCTTTTCCTCTCTTCTCCCCTCTTCTCCACCTACCCCCCCCCCCCACCCCCAGGCTCTGTTGTGTTTTATGGATGAACACAGAAACAAGATGGTTCCTGCTGTGTTGCGCTGCATTGTGGAAAGTGTTTAACTTTCAAATGAAATGTTCACAATGGGTGTCCTACTGTAATAATGGAGCAGTCAGCATCATGCAGTCTCCCTTAGAGAGACTCAGCGTGTGTAGTGACATGTTGAACCCCTTAAGGTCGATGTCCGCGCCCCCTTGAAAATCTAATTAGCATAATACATAAATATGTCAGTTTATGCTAGAGACCCCTCTATGGAAACATGAGACACTCACAAACACGATGGTGTTCTCCGTTTTGCTCTGCGACCCCCCCCCCCCCCACACAGGCGTCATTGGATTCGTCTGAAGTCGGTACAACGGATCTGTAATCTTCTGTCTGTAGCGTCCAAACAGTTTGAGCTACTCACTAATATGACACCTCTGTGTAAAGGTGAGACTCCCAGGAACACGAACATGTCTGTTGTCTGGCTATAGGACGCCCACGGACCTCACAAGACTCATCTGAAGGTCCCCTCCGAAAATAATTTATGGAAGTACTGTATATGGAGACTGTTTAGTGACTAAAATAAAGGGTTAAACGCATGTAATACTAATAATAACAATCACTCAGATGAAAAATGATGTTTGGCCCTATTGCTATTAGCCAATAGAAACACATTGAATAACAGATAGTCCTTGCTGCTATTAGCCAATAGAAACACATTGAATAACAGACAGTCCTTACTGCTATTAGCCAATAGAAACACATTGAATAACAGATAGTCCTTACTGCTATTAGCCAATAGAAACACATTGAATAACAGATAGTCCTTACTGCTATTAGCCAATAGAAACACATTGAATAACAGATAGTCCTTACTGCTATTAGCCAATAGAAACACATTGAATAACAGATAGTCCTTACTGCTATTAGCCAATAGAAACACATTGAATAACAGATAGTCCTTACTGCTATTAGCCAATAGAAACACATTGAATAACAGATAGTCCTTACTGCTATTAGCCAATAGAAACACATTGAATAACAGATAGTCCTTACTGCTATTAGCCAATAGAAACACATTGAATAACAGATAGTCCTTACTGCTATTAGCCAATAGAAACACATTGAATAACAGATAGTCCTTACCGCTATTAGCCAATAGAAACACATTGAATAACAGATAGTCCTTACTGCTATTAGCCAATAGAAACACATTGAATAACAGATAGTCCTTACCGTTATTAGCCAATAGAAACACATTGAATAACAGATAGTCCTTACTGCTATTAGCCAATAGAAACACATTGAATAACAGATAGTCCTTACTGCTATTAGCCAATAGAAACACATTGAATAACAGATAGTCCTTACCGTTATTAGCCAATAGAAACACATTGAATAACAGATAGTCCTTACCGTTATTAGCCAATAGAAACACATTGAATAACAGATAGTCCTTACCGTTATTAGCCAATAGAAACACATTGAATAACAGATAGTCCTTACCGTTATTAGCCAATAGAAACACATTGAATAACAGATAGTCCTTACCGTTATTAGCCAATAGAAACACATTGAATAACAGATAGTCCTTACCGTTATTAGCCAATAGAAACACATTGAATAACAGATAGTCCTTACTGCTATTAGCCAATAGAAACACATTGAATAACAGATAGTCCTTACTGCTATTAGCCAATAGAAACACATTGAATAACAGATAGTCCTTACTGCTATTAGCCAATAGAAACACATTGAATAACAGATAGTCCTTACTGCTATTAGCCAATAGAAACACATTGAATAACAGATAGTCCTTACCGTTATTAGCCAATAGAAACACATTGAATAACAGAGAGTCCTTACTGCTATTAGCCAATAGAAACACATTGAATAACAGATAGTCCTTACTGCTATTAGCCAATAGAAACACATTGAATAACAGATAGTCCTTACTGCTATTAGCCAATAGAAACACATTGAATAACAGATAGTCCTTACTGCTATTAGCCAATAGAAACACATTGAATAACAGATAGTCCTTACTGCTATTAGCCAATAGAAACACATTGAATAACAGATAGTCCTTACTGCTATTAGCCAATAGAAACACATTGAATAACAGATAGTCCTTACTGCTATTAGCCAATAGAAACACATTGAATAACAGATAGTCCTTACTGCTATTAGCCAATAGAAACACATTGAATAACAGATAGTCCTTACCGTTATTAGCCAATAGAAACACATTGAATAACAGATAGTCCTTACTGCTATTAGCCAATAGAAACACATTGAATAACAGATAGTCCTTACCGTTATTAGCCAATAGAAACACATTGAATAACAGATAGTCCTTACCGTTATTAGCCAATAGAAACACATTGAATAACAGATAGTCCTTACCGTTATTAGCCAATAGAAACACATTGAATAACAGATAGTCCTTACCGTTATTAGCCAATAGAAACACATTGAATAACAGATAGTCCTTACCGTTATTAGCCAATAGAAACACATTGAATAACAGATAGTCCTTACCGTTATTAGCCAATAGAAACACATTGAATAACAGATAGTCCTTACCGTTATTAGCCAATAGAAACACATTGAATAACAGATAGTCCTTACTGCTATTAGCCAATAGAAACACATTGAATAACAGATAGTCCTTACCGTTATTAGCCAATAGAAACACATTGAATAACAGATAGTCCTTACCGTTATTAGCCAATAGAAACACATTGAATAACAGATAGTCCTTACTGCTATTAGCCAATAGAAACACATTGAATAACAGATAGTCCTTACCGTTATTAGCCAATAGAAACACATTGAATAACAGATAGTCCTTACCGTTATTAGCCAATAGAAACACATTGAATAACAGATAGTCCTTACCGTTATTAGCCAATAGAAACACATTGAATAACAGATAGTCCTTACCGTTATTAGCCAATAGAAACACATTGAATAACAGATAGTCCTTACTGCTATTAGCCAATAGAAACACATTGAATAACAGATAGTCCTTACTGCTATTAGCCAATAGAAACACATTGAATAACAAATAGTCCTTACTGCTATTAGCCAATAGAAACACATTGAATAACAGATAGTCCTTACTGCTATTAGCCAATAGAAACACATTGAATAACAGATAGTCCTTACCGTTATTAGCCAATAGAAACACATTGAATAACAGAGAGTCCTTACTGCTATTAGCCAATAGAAACACATTGAATAACAGATAGTCCTTACTGCTATTAGCCAATAGAAACACATTGAATAACAGATAGTCCTTACTGCTATTAGCCAATAGAAACACATTGAATAACAGATAGTCCTTACTGCTATTAGCCAATAGAAACACATTGAATAACAGATAGTCCTTACTGCTATTAGCCAATAGAAACACATTGAATAACAGATAGTCCTTACTGCTATTAGCCAATAGAAACACATTGAATAACAGATAGTCCTTACTGCTATTAGCCAATAGAAACACATTGAATAACAGATAGTCCTTACTGCTATTAGCCAATAGAAACACATTGAATAACAGATAGTCCTTACCGTTATTAGCCAATAGAAACACATTGAATAACAGATAGTCCTTACTGCTATTAGCCAATAGAAACACATTGAATAACAGATAGTCCTTACCGTTATTAGCCAATAGAAACACATTGAATAACAGATAGTCCTTACCGTTATTAGCCAATAGAAACACATTGAATAACAGATAGTCCTTACCGTTATTAGCCAATAGAAACACATTGAATAACAGATAGTCCTTACCGTTATTAGCCAATAGAAACACATTGAATAACAGATAGTCCTTACCGTTATTAGCCAATAGAAACACATTGAATAACAGATAGTCCTTACCGTTATTAGCCAATAGAAACACATTGAATAACAGATAGTCCTTACCGTTATTAGCCAATAGAAACACATTGAATAACAGATAGTCCTTACTGCTATTAGCCAATAGAAACACATTGAATAACAGATAGTCCTTACCGTTATTAGCCAATAGAAACACATTGAATAACAGATAGTCCTTACCGTTATTAGCCAATAGAAACACATTGAATAACAGATAGTCCTTACTGCTATTAGCCAATAGAAACACATTGAATAACAGATAGTCCTTACCGTTATTAGCCAATAGAAACACATTGAATAACAGATAGTCCTTACCGTTATTAGCCAATAGAAACACATTGAATAACAGATAGTCCTTACCGTTATTAGCCAATAGAAACACATTGAATAACAGATAGTCCTTACTGCTATTAGCCAATAGAAACACATTGAATAACAGATAGTCCTTACCGTTATTAGCCAATAGAAACACATTGAATAACAGATAGTCCTTACCGTTATTAGCCAATAGAAACACATTGAATAACAGATAGTCCTTACTGCTATTAGCCAATAGAAACACATTGAATAACAGATAGTCCTTACTGCTATTAGCCAATAGAAACACATTGAATAACAGATAGTCCTTACTGCTATTAGCCAATAGAAACACATTGAATAACAGATAGTCCTTACTGCTATTAGCCAATAGAAACACATTGAATAACAGATAGTCCTTACCGTTATTAGCCAATAGAAACACATTGAATAACAGATAGTCCTTACTGCTATTAGCCAATAGAAACACATTGAATAACAGATAGTCCTTACCGTTATTAGCCAATAGAAACACATTGAATAACAGATAGTCCTTACCGTTATTAGCCAATAGAAACACATTGAATAACAGATAGTCCTTACCGTTATTAGCCAATAGAAACACATTGAATAACAGATAGTCCTTACCGTTATTAGCCAATAGAAACACATTGAATAACAGATAGTCCTTACCGTTATTAGCCAATAGAAACACATTGAATAACAGATAGTCCTTACCGTTATTAGCCAATAGAAACACATTGAATAACAGATAGTCCTTACCGTTATTAGCCAATAGAAACACATTGAATAACAGATAGTCCTTACTGCTATTAGCCAATAGAAACACATTGAATAACAGATAGTCCTTACCGTTATTAGCCAATAGAAACACATTGAATAACAGATAGTCCTTACCGTTATTAGCCAATAGAAACACATTGAATAACAGATAGTCCTTACTGCTATTAGCCAATAGAAACACATTGAATAACAGATAGTCCTTACCGTTATTAGCCAATAGAAACACATTGAATAACAGATAGTCCTTACCGTTATTAGCCAATAGAAACACATTGAATAACAGATAGTCCTTACCGTTATTAGCCAATAGAAACACATTGAATAACAGATAGTCCTTACCGTTATTAGCCAATAGAAACACATTGAATAACAGATAGTCCTTACCGTTATTAGCCAATAGAAACACATTGAATAACAGATAGTCCTTACCGTTATTAGCCAATAGAAACACATTGAATAACAGATAGTCCTTACTGCTATTAGCCAATAGAAACACATTGAATAACAGATAGTCCTTACCGTTATTAGCCAATAGAAACACATTGAATAACAGATAGTCCTTACCGTTATTAGCCAATAGAAACACATTGAATAACAGATAGTCCTTACTGCTATTAGCCAATAGAAACACATTGAATAACAGATAGTCCTTACCGTTATTAGCCAATAGAAACACATTGAATAACAGATAGTCCTTACCGTTATTAGCCAATAGAAACACATTGAATAACAGAAGGAAGTTTGTTGTGAATTGTCTGTCCTGTATCTGAGAGATATAAGAAAGACCAATAAACTATTTATATATATATTTTTTTACATTTATTTAACTCCCTATTTTATGCACTAAACTCTCTCCATATATACTTTTTTATTTTTTATTTTATTTTACCTTTATTTAACCAGGTAGGCAAGTTGAGAACAAGTTCTCATTTACAATTGCGACCTGGCCAAGATAAAGCAAAGCAGTTCGACAGATAAAACGACACAGAGTTACACATGGAGTAAAAACAAACATACAGTCAATAATGCAGTATAAACAAGTCTATATACAATGTGAGCAAATGAGGTGAGAAGGGAGGTAAAGGCAAAAAAGGCCATGATGGCAAAGTAAATACAATATAGCAAGTAAAATACTGGAATGGTAGTTTTGCAATGGAAGAATGTGCAAAGTAGAAATAAAAAAATAATGGGGTGCAAAGGAGCAAAATAAATAAATAAATTAAAATTAAATACAGTTGGGAAAGAGGTAGTTGTTTGGGCTAAATTATAGGTGGGCTATGTACAGGTGCAGTAATCTGTGAGCTGCTCTGACAGTTGGTGCTTAAAGCTAGTGAGGGAGATAAGTGTTTCCAGTTTCAGAGATTTTTGTAGTTCGTTCCAGTCATTGGCAGCAGAGAACTGGAAGGAGAGGCGGCCAAAGAAAGAATTGGTTTTGGGGGTGACTAGAGAGATATACCTGCTGGAGCGTGTGCTACAGGTGGGAGATGCTATGGTGACCAGCGAGCTGAGATAAGGGGGGACTTTGATAAAAAATGGATACTTCCATTGATAAAAAAAAAAAATACTTGTTCCGGAAACCTGGGGACCTTCAGACAAATCTTGTGAGGCTTGTGGACGTCCTGCAGCAGAACAACCGACATGTACAGTACGGTATTCGCCAGAGACCTCTATATTAGTGTGTAGCCCAAACTGTTCGGACTCTACAGACAGACGTTTTCAGAACAGGTCGTACCAACATCAGACGGGTCCCGTGAGTCGTTAAACAGAAGAGGTCGTACCGACATCAGACGAGTCCCATGAGTCGTAAAACAGAAGAGGTCGTACCGACATCAGACGAGTCCCGTGAGTCGTTAAACAGAAGAGGTCGTACCGACATCAGACGAGTCCCGTGAGTCGTAAAACAGAAGAGGTCGTACCGACATCAGATGAGTCCCATGAGTCGTAAAACAGAAGAGGTCGTACCGACATCAGACGAGTCCCGTGAGTCGTTAAACAGAAGAGGTCGTACCGACATCAGACGAGTCCCGTGAGTCGTTAAACAGAAGAGGTCGTACCGACATCAGACGAGTCCCGTGAGTCGTAAAACAGAAGAGGTCGTACCGACATCAGATGGGTCCCGTGAGTCATAAAACAGAAGAGGTCGTACCGACATCAGACGAGTCCCGTGAGCCGTAAAACAGAAGAGGTGTTATGTGAGTCAGCCAGCCGTCGTGCTCTGTATATTCTATATACCCCTAACGAGTAGGCCTCCTCAGTTCAAACAGTTCGATATCTAGCAGATCGTTCTTAGAAGCAACAACAGATGATAAAGTGAATAAAAAGACATGAATGGAAAGAAACTTCACTAACCTTCCTTAGCTAACTTGACTCTGGGGAGATTCAGGGCTGGTGCAGTAACATCACATTTCATTTATCTTCCAGAATACTTCCGAAAAACTTTTGTCTTTATTCTGTGTGTATTCCTTCCATTGCACATTCAAGGTCATGGAGAAGAAATGGACCAGTTTTTCATATTTTTGGGCAGCAGGTAGCCTAGTGGTTAGAGCGTTGGGCCAGTAACCAGCAGGTAGCCTAGTGGTTAGAGCGTTGGGCCAGTAACCAGCAGGTAGCCAAGTGGTTAGAGCGTTGGGCCAATAACCAGCAGGTAGCCAAGTGGTTAGAGCGTTGGGCCAGTAACCAGCAGGTAGCCAAGTGGTTAGAGCGTTGGGCCAGTAACCAGCAGGTAGCCAAGTGGTTAGAGCGTTGGGCCAGTAACCAGCAGGTAGCCAAGTGGTTAGAGCATTGGGCCAGTAACCAGCAGGTAGCCAAGTGGTTAGAGCGTTGGGCCAGTAACCAGCAGGTAGCCAAGTGGTTAGAGCGTTGGGCCAGTAACCAGCAGGTAGCCTAGTGGTTAGAGCGTTGGGCCAGTAACCAGCAGGTAGCCTAGTGGTTAGAGTGTTGGGCCAGTAACCAGCAGGTAGCCTAGTGGTTAGAGCGTTGGGCCAGTAACCAGCAGGTAGCCTAGTGGTTAGAGCGTTGGGCCAGTAACCAGCAGGTAGCCAAGTGGTTAGAGCGTTGGGCCAGTAACCAGCAGGTAGCCAAGTGGTTAGAGCGTTGGGCCAGTAACCAGCAGGTAGCCTAGTGGTTAGAGCGTTGGGCCAGTAACCAGCAGGTAGCCAAGTGGTTAGAGCGTTGGGCCAGTAACCGAAAGGTTGCTGGATCGAATCTCTGAGCTGACAAGGTAAAAATCTGGTGTTTTTCCCCTGAATAAGGCAGTTGGCCTACAGGAGAACAGTGGCTTGTCATTGTAAATAAGAATGTGTTCTTAACTGACTTGTCTAGTTAAATAAAGGATAAATACAATGTTTTAAATATAAAATATATATTTCCCAGAATGCTTTTGATCAAACATTGGGAACATTCTAGCAATCTTTCATGACAATGAAAAATATTTGTTAATTGTTAATAAGTGGAAGATCATTTTGAGAAAGATTTGTCAAATTAATGTCTCGGTTAAATAAAATAAATAAAAATGGTTCTTATTAGCTGTTGATGATATTTTATTCAACTTCAGTCGTTATGTGGGATCGATATACGGTTGATTATATTTTATTCAACTTCAGTCGTTATGTCGGATCGATATACGGTTGATTATATTTTATTCAACTTCAGTCGTTATGTCGGATCGATATACGGTTGATTATATTTTATTCAACTTCAGAAGTTATGTGGGATCGATATACGGTTGATTATATTTTATTCAACTTCAGAAGTTATGTGGGATCGATATACGGTTGATTATATTTTATTCAACTTCAGTCGTTATGTCGGATCGATATACGGTTGATTACTACCGCAGGGGAAACGTGTTCATGTTAAAGAACTAGTGGAAATGACATTCAGATGTCATCCTTTATCCATAGCAGGGTGTTATTTAGCATTTTATAATTGGCAGTCATTGATCTCCACATATTGAACTGTCTTTCATAGAATATGTAATACAAATATGAGCCTTTGAAGAGGACAATGTCCTTTTTTTGCCATTTGGCCAACTTCAAGTATAATAATTCCACTAGGTAATTATCTCCAGCATAATACCAGTGTCTATATACACTACATGCCCAACAGTATGTGGACACCTGCTGTTTAACATCTCCTTCCAAAATCATGGGCATTAATATGGAGTTGGACACCCCCCCTTTGCTGCTATAACAGCCTCCGCTCTTCTGGGAAGGCTTTCCACTAGATGTTGGAACACTGCTGCGGGGACTTGCTTCCATTCAGCCACAAGAGCATTAGTGAGGTTGGGTACTGATGTTGGGCGACTAGGCCTGGCTCACAGTCGGCATTCCAATTCATCCCAAAGGTGTTCAACTGGGTTAAGATCAGGGCTCTGTGCAGGCCAGTCAAGTTCTTCCACACAGATCTCGATAAACCATTTCTGTATGGACCATTATCGTCAAGAATGTCATTGCGTTCCTCCTCCACAAACTGTACAATTGGCACGAAGCATTGGGGCAGGTAGCGTTTCTCTGGTATCCGCCAACCCAGATTCATCCGTCGGACTGCCAGATGGGGAAGCTACAGAGAACACGTTTCCACTGCTCCAGTATCCAACGTCAGTGAGCTTTACACCACTCCAGCTGAAGCTTGGCATTGCGAATGGTGATCTTAGTCTTTTAGTGCGGCTGCTTGGCCATGGAAGTCCGTTTCATGAAGCTCCCGACAAACAGTTCTTGTGCTGACGTTACTTCCAGAAGCAGTTTGGAAGTCAGTAGTGAGTGTTGTAAGCGAGGACAGACAATGTTTACGCCCTACGCGCCTCATCACTCTGTGATTCCATTCTGTGAGCTTGTGAGGCTTACCACTTCGCGGCTGAGCCGTTGTTGTTCCTAGACATTTCCACTTCACAATAACAACACTTACAGTTGACCGGGGCAGCTCTATCAGGGCAGAAATTAGACTAACTGACTTGTTGGAAATTTGGCATCCTATGTCGGTGCCATGTTGAAAGTCACTGAGCTCTTCAGTACGGGCCATTCTTAGCCAGAAAATGTGCCAGTTCGTGCAAGACTGTGCAAATGTCTGCATACTTGATGTGCGGAAGAAATGGGCAAGGGCTCTCCTCGAAGAGGGAAGTTTGACCGTCTCAGTAAAGCCTTAAACATAAATTGTCCGCAACACTGAAATGCTACTTCTGTGTGAATTAATGAGGAGGCCGGAACACACCTCAATTCAAATGGTTAGAAAATAAAACTAGTTAGAAAATGATTTGAAATGTACAAGTTGAAACATAGCCTATAGATAATTAGCAGGCAGCGCTTGTTAAATGTCCTGTTGCATAACAATCACATTTTGGAACAGTGAGTGCATTCTGACATCACATCGCTGGGGCGACCGTTACACGGAACCCAAACCGGCTTCGCGCGTGCACCATCATGCACCATCATGCACCATCATGTGCTGTCATGCATACATTTATTTTTTCCCCCTGCACTAAACCCCTATCAAAACAAACTCTGAACCAATGACATTAATTTGGGGACAGGTCGAAAAGCATTAAACATGTATGGCAGTTTAGCTAGTTAGCTTGCACTTATTAGCTAATTTGTCCTATTTAGCTAACTTGCTGTTGCTAGCTAATTTGTCCTATTTAGCTAACTTGCTGTTGCTAGCTAATTAGTCCTATTTAGCTAACTTGCTGTTGCTAGCTAATTAGTCCTATTTAGCTAACTTGCTGTTGCTAGCTAATTAGTCCTATTTAGCTAACTTGCTGTTGCTAGCTAATTTGTCCTATTTAGCTAGCTTGCTGTTGCTCGCTAATTTGTCCTATTTAGCTAACTTGCTGTTGCTAGCTAATTTGTCCTGGAATAGAAACATTGAGTTGTTATTTTACCTGACTTGCACAAGGTCTTCTACTCCGACAATTAATCCACATAAAACGGCCAAACGAATCATGTCTAGTCATCTCTCCTGCTTCCAGGCTTTTTCATCTTTGAACTTATATGGTGATTGGCATCTACAACTTTACCATGACAACCAACTTTAAGTATTTATGGATACCAAGGGCTGCAATTCCATCCATATGGCAGAAGCATTGCGTAAGACCCACGTTATAGCCCACGTTATAGCCCACGTTATAGCCCACGTTATAGCCCACGTTATAGCCCACGGTTTATCCCACGGTATAGCCCACGGTTTATCCCACGTTATAGCCCACGGTATAGCCCACGGTATAGCCCACGGTTTATCCCACGGTATAGCCCACGGTATAGCCCACGGTTTAGCCCACGTTATAGCCCACGTTATAGCCCACGTTATAGCCCACGTTATAGCCCCCGTTATAGCCCCCGTTATAGCTCACATTATACCCCAATTGAAATGTAATGGCAACGTTCCTGTGTTCGCAGAAGACTGCATTGATGGTAAACAATGCATATGTCGGCTCAATCGGAAATTGCCTTTACATTTAACACAGGTCTTCTGCAAAACAAACACAGGTTCTACATGGAACCAAACAGTATTCTGCTACAGGGACAAGCCGAAGAACCCTTTATGGTGTCTAGGTATCACTTCTACACTCTTCGCTTACTTCATTCCTATGTGTTTTATCAGTGCATCAGGGATAGCATACACAGCCTTCTACAGTGTAGAAGCCTGAAGCAGCAGCCTTTACTGTCTGTATATAACGTTAAACAGGCTTTAAGAAAGCCAAATGGCTCTGTTATTTTCCCATCAGGCTAACGGGTGTCTGCTACTGTCCTCCCTTCCAGGTTAATGTGCAGCATAAAGCTATTCCTATCCCCCTGGAATCAGCAGAGGGCTTTTCAAAGGTGACCTCCTATATTTCTGGGTAAAGCGCATAGTATTGATCTGTTTTCTACACACACTGTGAAAGTGCTACAGTAGTTACAGTAGTAGTAGTAGTAGTACTAGTACTAGTCACAGTTACGTACTGTTACAGTGTTACTGTAGTTACAGTAGTTATAGTGTTACAGTAGTAGTAGCCACAGTTACATACTGTTAGTGTTACTGTAGTTACAGTAGGTAGTGTTACAGTAGTTACAGTAGTAGTAGCCACAGATACATACTGTTACAGTGTTACTGTAGTTACAGTAGTAGTAGTAGTAGTAGTTACAGTAGTAGTAGTTACAGTAGTTATAGTAGTAGTAGTAGTAGTTACAGTAGTAGTAGTTACAGTAGTAGTAGTTACAGTAGTTATAGTAGTAATAGTAGTAGTAGTTACAGTAGTAGTAGTTACAGTAGTAGTAGTTACAGTAGTTATAGTAGTTATAGTAGTAGTAGTTACAGTAGTTATAGTGTTACAGTAGTTATAGTAGTAATAGTAGTAGTAGTAGTTATAGTAGTTAGTGTTACAGTAGTTATAGTAGTTACAGTAGTTATAGTAGTAATAGTAGTAGTAGTTATAGTAGTTATAGTGTTACAGTAGTTATAGTAGTAATAGTAGTAGTAGTTACAGTAGTTATAGTGTTACAGTAGTTATAGTAGTAGTAGTTACAGTAGTTATAGTAGTAGTAGTTACAGTAGTTATAGTGTTACAGTAGTTATAGTAGTAATAGTAGTAGTAGTTATAGTAGTTATAGTGTTACAGTAGTTATAGTAGTAATAGTAGTAGTAGTTACAGTAGTTATAGTGTTACAGTAGTTATAGTAGTAATAGTAGTAGTAGTTATAGTAGTTATAGTGTTACAGTAGTTATAGTGTTACAGTAGTTACAGTAGTTATAGTGTTACAGTAGTTATAGTAGTTATAGTGTTACAGTAGTTATAGTAGTTATAGTGTTACAGTAGTTATAGTAGTTATAGTAGTTATAGTGTTACAGTAGTTATAGTAGTAATAGTAGTAGTAGTTATAGTAGTTATAGTGTTACAGTAGTTATAGTAGTAGTAGTAGTAGTAGTAGTAGTAGTAGTAGTAGTAGTTACAGTTACATACTGTTACAATATTACTGTAGTTATAGTAGTAGTAGTTACAGTAGTTAGTGTTACGGTAGTTATAGTAGTAGTTACAGTAGTAGTAGTAGTCAGTTACGTACTGTTACAGTAGTTATAGTAGTAGTAGTTACAGTAGTTATAGTAGTTACATACTGTTACAGTATTACTGTAGTTACAGTAGTAGTAGTAGTAGTAGTAGTTACAGTAGTTATAGTGTTACAGTATTTATATTAGTAGTAGTAGTAGTAGTAGTAGTAGTAGTTACAGTAGTTATAGTGTTACAGTATTTATA
Organism: Oncorhynchus kisutch; assembly: GCF_002021735.2. NCBI lineage: Eukaryota > Metazoa > Chordata > Actinopteri > Salmoniformes > Salmonidae > Oncorhynchus > Oncorhynchus kisutch. Next base: position 6,381,195 of record NW_022261981.1, on the reverse strand, counting down.
TTAGTAGTAGTAGTAGTAGTTACAGGTACATACTGTTACAGTATTACTGTAGTTAGTAGTAGTAGTTACAGTAGTTATAGTAGTAGTAGTTACAGTAGTTATAGTGTTACAGTATTTATAGTAGTAGTAGTTACAGGTACATACTGTTACAGTATTACTGTAGTTACAGTAGTAGTAGTTACAGTAGTTAGTGTTACGGTAGTTATAGTAGTAGTTACAGTAGTTATAGTAGTTATAGTAGTTACATACTGTTACAGTATTACTGTAGTTACAGTAGTTATAGTAGTAGTAGTTACAGTAGTTATAGTAGTAGTAGTTACAGTAGTTATAGTAGTAGTAGTAGTAGTAGTCACAGTTACATACTGTTACAGTATTACTGTAGTTACAGTAGTTATAGTAGTAGTAGTTACAGTAGTTATAGTAGTAGTAGTTACAGTAGTTATAGTAGTAGTCGTTACAGTAGTTATAGTAGTAGTAGTTACAGTAGTTATAGTAGTAGTAGTTACAGTAGTAGTAGTTACAGTAGTTATAGTAGTTATAGTAGTTACAGTAGTTATAGTAGTAGTAGTTACAGTAGTTATAGTAGTAGTAGTTACAGTAGTTATAGTAATAGTAGTTACAGTAGTTATAGTAGTAGTAGTAGTTACAGTAGTTATAGTAGTAGTAGTAGTTACAGTAGTTATAGTAGTAGTAGTTACAGTAGTTATAGTAGTAGTAGTTATAGTAGTAGTAGTTACAGTAGTTATAGTAGTAATAGTAGTAGTAGTTATAGTGTTACAGTAGTTATAGTAGTAGTTACAGTAGTTATAGTAGTAGTAGTTACAGTAGTTATAGTAGTAGTAGTTACAGTAGTTATAGTAGTAATAGTAGTAGTAGTTATAGTAGTTATAGTGTTACAGTAGTTATAGTAGTAGTAGTTACAGTAGTTATAGTGTTACAGTAGTTATAGTAGTAGTAGTAGTAGTCACAGTTACATACTGTTAGTATTACTGTAGTTACAGTAGTAGTAGTTACAGTAGTTATAGTGTTACAGTAGTTATAGTAGTAGTAGTAGTAGTAGTAGTCACAGTTACGTACTGTTACAGTAGTTATAGTAGTAGTAGTTATAGTAGTTATAGTAGTTACATACTGTTACAGTATTAATGTAGTTACAGTAGTAGTAGTAGTAGTAGTAGTAGTTACAGTTACGTACTGTTACAGTAGTTATAGTAGTAGTAGTTACAGTAGTTATAGTAGTAGTAGTTACAGTAGTTATAGTAGTATTAGTTATAGTAGTTATAGTAGTTACAGTAGTTATAGTAGTAGTTATAGTAGTTACAGTAGTTATAGTAGTAGTAGTTACAGTAGTTATAGTAGTAGTAGTAGTAGTAGTTACAGTAGTAGTTACAATAGTTACAGTAGTAGTAGTAGTAGTTACAGTAGTAGTAGTAGTAGTAGTTACAGTAGTAGTAGTAGTAGTAGTTACAGTAGTAGTAGTAGTAGTAGTTACAGTAGTAGTAGTAGTAGTAGTAACAGTAGTAGTAGTTACAGTGTTCAGTAGTAGTAGTAGTAGTCACAGTTACATACTGTTACAGTAGTAGTAGTAGTAGTCACAGTTACATACTGTGACAGTAGTTACAGTAGTAGTAGTAGTTACATACTGTGACAGTGCTATTGTAGTTACAGTAGTAGTAATAGTTACCGTTACATACTGTGACAGTGGTACAGTAGTTACAGTAGTAGTAGTAGTAGTTACCGTTACATACTGTGACAGTGCTACTGTAGTTACAGTAGTAGTAGTAGTTACATACTGTGACAGTGCTACAGTAGTTACAGTAGTTACTTCCGGCGCCGACAGAGATGGCCGCCTCGCTTCGCGTTCCTAGGAAACTATGCAGTTTTTTGTTTTTTTACGTGTTATTTCTTACACTAGTACCCCAGGTCATCTTAGGTTTCATCACATACAGCCGAGAAGAACTACCGAATATAAGATCAGCGTCAACTCACCACCAGTACGACCAAGAATATGTTTTTCGCGATGCGGATCCTGTGTTCTGCCTTACAACCAGTGCCACGGGATGGTTCCCATGCAGCGACCCAAAAAAACGAATCAGAAAAAGAGGGAAACGAAGCGGTCTTCTGGTCAGACTCCGGAGACGGGCACATCGTGCACCACTCCCTAGCATTCTTCTTGCCAATGTCCAGTCTCTTGACAACAAGGTTGATGAAATCCGAGCAAGGGTAGCATTCCAGAGGGACATCAGAGACTGTAACGTTCTCTGCTTCACGGAAACGTGGCTCACTGGAGAGACGCAATCCGAAGCGGTGCAGCCAGCGGGTTTCTCCACGCATCGCGCGGACAGAAACGAACATCTTTCTGGTAAGAAGAGGGGCGGGGGCGTATGCCTTATGGCCAACGTGACATGGTGTGATGAAAGAAACATACAGGAACTCAAATCCTTCTGTTCACCTGATTTAGAATTCCTCACAATCAAATGTAGACCGCATTATCTACCAAGAGAATTCTCTTCGATTATAATCACAGCCGTATATACCCCCCCCCAAGCAGACACATCGATGGCTCTGAACGAACTTTATTTAACTCTCTGCAAACTGGAAACGATTTATCCGGAGGCTGCATTCATTGTAGCTGGGGATTTTAACAAGGCTAATCTGAAAACAAGACTCCCTAAATTTTATCAGCATATCGATTGCGCAACCAGGGGTGGAAAGACCCTGGATCATTGTTACTCTAACTTCCGCGACGCATATAAGGCCCTGCCCCGCCCCCCTTTCGGAAAAGCTGACCACGACTCCATTTTGTTGATCCCTGCCTACAGACAGAAACTAAAACAAGAAGCTCCCACGCTGAGGTCTGTCCAACGCTGGTCCGACCAAGCTGACTCCACACTCCAAGACTGCTTCCATCACGTGGACTGGGAGATGTTTCATATTGCGTCAGCCAACAACATTGACGAATACGCTGATTCGGTGTGCGAGTTCATTAGAACGTGCGTTGAAGATGTCGTTCCCATAGCAACGATTAAAACATTCCACAACCAGAAACCGTGGATTGATGGCAGCATTCGTGTGGAACTGAAGGCGCGAACCACTGCTTTTAATCAGGGCAAGGTGTCTGGTAACATGACTGAATACAAACAGTGCAGCTATTCCCTCCGCAAGGCTATCAAACAAGCTAAGCGCCAGTACAGAGACAAAGTAGAATCTCAATTCAACGGCTCAGACACAAGAGGCATGTGGCAGGGTCTACAGTCAATCACGGACTACAGGAAGAAACCCAGCCCAGTCACGGACCAGGATGTCTTGCTCCCAGGCAGACTAAACAACTTTTTTGCCCGCTTTGAGGACAATACAGTGCCACTGACACGGCCTGCAATGAAAACATGCGGTCTCTCCTTCACTGCAGCCGAAGTGAGTAAGACATTTAAACGTGTTAACCCTCGCAAGGCTGCAGGCCCAGACGGCATCCCCAGCCGCGCCCTCAGAGCATGCGCAGACCAGCTGGCCGGTGTGTTTACGGACATATTCAACCAATCCCTATACCAGTCTGCTGTTCCCACATGCTTCAAGAGGGCCACCATTGTTCCTGTTCCCAAGAAAGCTAAGGTAACTGAGCTAAACGACTACCGCCCCGTAGCACTCACATCCGTCATCATGAAGTGCTTTGAGAGACTAGTCAAGGACCATATCACCTCCACCCTACCTGACACCCTTGACCCACTCCAATTTGCTTACCGCCCAAATAGGTCCACAGACGATGCAATCTCAACCACACTGCACACTGCCCTAACCCATCTGGACAAGAGGAATACCTATGTGAGAATGCTGTTCATCGACTACAGCTCGGCATTCAACACCATAGTACCCTCCAAGCTCGTCATCAAGCTCGAGACCCTGGGTCTCGACCCCGCCCTGTGCAACTGGGTACTGGACTTCCTGACGGGCCGCCCCCAGGTGGTGAGGGTAGGCAACAACATCTCCTCCCCGCTGATCCTCAACACTGGGGCCCCACAAGGGTGCGTTCTGAGCCCTCTCCTGTACTCCCTGTTCACCCACGACTGCGTGGCCACGCACGCCTCCAACTCAATCATCAAGTTTGCGGACGACACAACAGTGGTAGGCTTGATTACCAACAACGACGAGACGGCCTACAGGGAGGAGGTGAGGGCCCTCGGAGTGTGGTGTCAGGAAAATAACCTCACACTCAACGTCAACAAAACTAAGGAGATGATTGTGGACTTCAGGAAACAGCAGAGGGAACACCCCCCCATCCACATCGATGGAACAGTAGTGGAGAGGGTAGCAAGTTTTAAGTTCCTCGGCATACACATCACAGACAAACTGAATTGGTCCACTCACACAGACAGCATCGTGAGGAAGGCGCAGCAGCGCCTCTTCAACCTCAGGAGGCTGAAGAAATTCGGCTTGTCACCAAAAGCACTCACAAACTTCTACAGATGCACAATCGAGAGCATCCTGGCGGGCTGTATCACCGCCTGGTATGGCAACTGCACCGCCCTCAACCGTAAGGCTCTCCAGAGGGTAGTGAGGTCTGCACAACGCATCACCGGGGGCAAACTACCTGCCCTCCAGGACACCTACACCACCCGATGCTACAGGAAGGCCATAAAGATCATCAAGGACATCAACCACCCGAGCCACTGCCTGTTCACCCCGCTGTCATCCAGAAGGCGAGGTCAGTACAGGTGCATCAAAGCTGGGACCGAGAGACTGAAAAACAGCTTCTATCTCAAGGCCATCAGACTGTTAAACAGCCACCACTAACATTGAGTGGCTACTGCCAACACACTGTCAATGCCACTGACTCTACTCCAGCCACTTTAATCATGGGAATTGATGGGAAATGATGTAAATATATCACTAGCCACTTTAAACAATGCTACCTTATATAATGTTACTTACCCTACATTATTCATCTCATATGCATACGTAGATACTGTACTCTATATCATCGACTGCATCCTTATGTAATACATGTATCACTAGCCACTTTAACTATGCCACTTGGTTTACATACTCATCTCATATGTATATACTGTACTCGATATCATCTACTGTATCTTGCCTATGCTGCTCTGTACCATCACTCATTCATATATCCTTATGTACATATTCTTTATCCCCTTACATTGTGTATAAGACAGTAGTTTTTTTGGGAATTGTTAGTTAGATTACTTGTTCGTTATTACTGCATTGTCGGAACTAGAAGCACAAGCATTTCGCTACACTCGCATTAACATCTGCTAACCATGTGTATGTGACAAATACATTTGATTTGATTTGATTTAGTAGTAGTAGTTACCGTTACATACTGTGACAGTGGTACAGTAGTTACAGTAGTAGTAGTTACAGTAGTTACAGTTGTAGTAGTTACAGTAGTTACAGTGGTAGTAACAGTAGTTACAGTAGTAGTAGTTACAGTAGTAGTAGTTACCGTTACATACTGTGACAGTGCTACAGTAGTTACAGTAGTAGTAGTAGTTACATACTTTGACAGTAGCTACAGTAGTAGTAGTAGTTACCGTTACATACTGTGACAGTGCTACAGTAGTTACAGTAGTAGTAGTAGTAGTAGTTACAGTAGTAGTAGTAGTAGTAGTTCCCTTACATACTGTGACAGTACTACAGTAGTTACAGTAGTAGTAGTAGTTACTGTTACATACTGTGACAGTGTTACTGTAGTTACAGTAGTAGTAGTTACAGTAGTAGTAGTTACAGTAGTGGTAGTTACCGTTACATACTGTGACAGTGTTACTGTAGTTACAGTAGTAGTAGTAGTTATACTGTAACAGTGGTACAGTAGTTACAGTAGTAGTAGTAGTTACCGTTACATACCCTGACAGTGCTACAGTAGTTACAGTAGTAGTAGTAGTTACATACTGTGACAGTGCTACTGTAGTTACAGTAGTAGTAGTAGTTACCGTTACATACTGTGACAGTGGTACTGTAGTTACAGTAGTAGTAGTAACATACTGTAACAGTGGTACAGTAGTTACAGTAGTAGCAGTTACCGTTACATACTGTGACAGTGCTACTGTAGTTACAGTAGTAGTAGTAACATACTGTAACAGTGGTACAGTAGTTACAGTAGTAGCAGTTACCGTTACATACTGTGACAGTGCTACTGTAGCTACAGTAGTAGTAGTAGTTACCGTTACATACTGACATACTGTGACAGTGTTACTGTAGTTACAGTAGTAGTAGTAGTAGGTACATACTGTGACAGTGCTACTGTAGTTACAGTAGTAGTAGTAGTAGTAGGTACATACTGTGACAGTGTTACTGTAGTTACAGTAGTATTAGTAGGTACATACTGTGACAGTGCTACAGTAGTTACAGTAGTAGAGGAGTAGTTACATACTGTGACAGTGTTACAGTAGTAGTAGTAGTTACCGTTACATACTGTGACAGTGCTACAGTAGTAGTAGTAGTAGTTACAGTAGTAGTAGTAGTTACCGTTACATACTGTGACAGTGCTACAGTAGTTACAGTAGTAGTAGTAGTTACCGTTACATACTGTGACAGTGTTACAGTAGTTACAGTAGTAGTAGTAGTTACAGTAGTAGTAGTAGTTACAGTAGTAGTAGTAGTTACCGTTACATACTGTGACAGTGCTACAGTAGTTACAGTAGTAGTAGTAGTTACATACTGTGACAGTGCTACTGTAGTTACAGTAGTAGTAGTAGTTACCGTTACATACTGTGACAGTGGTACTGTAGTTACAGTAGTAGTAGTAACATACTGTAACAGTGGTACAGTAGTTACAGTAGTAGCAGTTACCGTTACATACTGTGACAGTGCTACTGTAGTTACAGTAGTAGTAGTAACATACTGTAACAGTGTACAGTAGTTACAGTAGTAGCAGTTACCGTTACATACTGTGACAGTGCTACTGTAGCTACAGTAGTAGTAGTAGTTACATACTGTGACAGTGTACTGTAGTTACAGTAGTAGTAGTGTTACATACTGTGACAGTGCTACAGTAGTTACAGTAGTAGTAGTAGTACAGTAGTAGTAGTAGTGTACTGTAGTAGTAGTAGTAGTAGTAGTAGGTACATACTGTGACAGTGGTACTGTAGTTACAGTAGTAGTAGTAGTTACATTACATACTGTGACAGTGCTACAGTAGTTACAGTAGTAGTAGTACATACATACAGTGGTACAGTAGTTACAGTAGTAGTAGTAGTTACCGTTACATACTGTGACAGTGCTACAGTAGCTACAGTTAGTAGTAGTAGTTACCGTTACATACTGACATACTGTGACAGTGTTACAGTAGTTACAGTAGTAGTAGTAGTTACCGTTACATACTGTGACAGTGCTACAGTAGTTACAGTAGTAGTAGTAGTTACAGTAGTAGTAGTAGAGTAGTAGTAGTAGTTACCGTTACATACTGTGACAGTAGCTACAGTAGTAGTAGTAGTTACTGTTACATACTGTGACAGTGCTACAGTAGTTACAGTAGTAGTTACATACTGTGACAGTGCTACTGTAGCTACAGTAGTAGTAGTTACATACTGACATACTGTAACCCTAACCCACCTAATCCAACAGTGCATTAACACCTAGCTAAATGTTCTTGTTTATAGCTCCAACAGTGCATTAACACCTAGCTAAATGTTCATGTTTATAGCTCCAACAGTGCATTAATATGAGCTAAATGTTCATGTTTATAGCTCCAACAGTGCATTAACACCTAGCTAAATGTTCATGTTTATAGCTCCAACAGTGCATTAATATGAGCTAAATGTTCATGTTTATAGCTCCAACAGTGCATTAACACTAGCTGAATGTTCATGTTTATAGCTCCAACAGTGCATTAACACCTAGCTAAATGTTCATGTTTTATAGCTCCAACAGTGCATTAACACCTAGCTAAATGTTCATGTTTATAGCTCCAACAGTGCATTAATATGAGCTAAATGTTCATGTTTATAGCTCCAACAGTGCATTAACACCTAGCTAAATGTTCATGTTTATAGCTCCAACAGTGCATTAACACCTAGCTAAATGTTCATGTTTATAGCTCCAACAGTGCATTAACACCTAGCTAAATGTTCATGTTATAGCTCCAACAGTGCATTAACACCTAGCTAAATGTTCATGTTTATAGCTCCACAGTGCATTAATATGAGCTAAATGTTCATGTTTATAGCTCCACAGTGCATTAATATGAGCTAAATGTTCATGTTTATAGCTCCACAGTGCATTAATATGAGCTAAATGTTCATGTTTATAGCTCCACAGTGCATTAACACCTAGCTAATGTTCATGTTTATAGCTCCAACAGTGCATTAACACCTAGCTAAATGTTCATGTTTATAGCTCCAACAGTGCATTAACACCTAGCTAAATGTTCATGTTTATAGCTCCAACAGTGCATTAACACCTAGCTAAATGTTCATGTTTATAGCTCCAACAGTGCATTAATATGAGCTAAATGTTCATGTTTATAGCTCCAACAGTGCATTAACACCTAGCTAAATGTTCATGTTTATAGCTCCAACAGTGCATTAACACCTAGCTAAATGTTCATGTTTATAGCTCCAACAGTGCATTAACACCTAGCTAAATGTTCATGTTTATAGCTCCAACAGTGCATTAACACCTAGCTAAATGTTCATGTTTATAGCTCCACAGTGCATTAATATGAGCTAAATGTTCATGTTTATAGCTCCACAGTGCATTAATATGAGCTAAATGTTCATGTTTATAGCTCCACAGTGCATTAATATGAGCTAAATGTTCATGTTTATAGCTCCAACAGTGCATTAATATGAGCTAAATGCTTATGTTTATAGCTCCAACAGTGCATTAATATGAGCTAAATGTTCATGTGTATAGCTCCAACAGTGCATTAATATGAGCTAAATGTTCATGTTTATAGCTCCAACAGTGCATTAATATGAGCTAAATGTTCATGTTTATAGCTCCACAGTGCATTAATATGAGCTAAATGTTCATGTTTATAGCTCCAACAGTGCATTAACACCTAGCTAAATGTTCATGTTTATAGCTCCACAGTGCATTAATATGAGCTAAATGTTCATGTTTATAGCTCCAACAGTGCATTAACACCTAGCTAAATGTTCATGTTTATAGCTCCACAGTGCATTAATATGAGCTAAATGTTCATGTTTATAGCTCCAACAGTGCATTAACACCTAGCTAAATGTTCATGTTTATAGCTCCAACAGTGCATTAATATGAGCTAAATGTTCATGTTATAGCTCCAACAGTGCATTAACACCTAGCTAAATGTTCATGTTATAGCTCCACAGTGCATTAATATGAGCAAAATGTTCATGTTTATAGCTCCAACAGTGCATTAACACCTAGCTAAATGTTCATGTTTTAGCTCCAACAGTGCATTAACACCTAGCCTAAATGTTCATGTTTATAGCTCCACAGTGCATTAATATGAGCTAAATGTTCATGTTTATAGCTCCACAGTGCATTAATATGAGCTAAATGTTCATGTTTATAGCTCCACAGTGCATTAATATGAGCTAAATGTTCATGTTTATAGCTCCAACAGTGCATTAATATGAGCTAAATGTTCATGTTTATAGCTCCAACAGTGCATTAATATGAGCTAAATGTTCATGTTTATAGCTCCAACAGTGCATTAATATGAGCTAAATGTTCATGTTTATAGCTCCAACAGTGCATTAATATGAGCTAAATGTTCATGTTTATAGCTCCACAGTGCATTAATATGAGCTAAATGTTCATGTTTATAGCTCCACAGTGCATTAATATGAGCTAAATGTTCATGTTTATAGCTCCACAGTGCATTAATATGAGCTAAATGTTCATGTTTATAGCTCCAACAGTGCATTAACACCTAGCTAAATGTTCATGTTTATAGCTCCAACAGTGCATTAACACCTAGCTAAATGTTCATGTTTATAGCTCCAACAGTGCATTAATACTAGCTAAATGTTCATGTTTATAGCTCCAACAGTGCATTAACACTGAGCTAAATGTTCATGTTATAGCTCCAACAGTGCATTAATACCTAGCTAAATGTTCATGTTTATAGCTCCACAGTGCATTAATATGAGCTAAATGTTCATGTTTATAGCTCCAACAGTGCATTACACCTAGCTAAATGTTCATGTTTATAGCTCCAACAGTGCATTAACACCTAGCTAAATGTTCATGTTTATAGCTCCACAGTGCATTAATATGAGCTAAATGTTCATGTTTATAGCTCCACAGTGCATTAATATGAGCTAAATGTTCATGTTTATAGCTCCACAGTGCATTAATATGAGCAAAATGTTCATGTTTATAGCTCCACAGTGCATTAATATGAGCTAATGTTCATGTTTATAGCTCCAACAGTGCATTAATATGAGCTAAATGTTCATGTTTATAGCTCCAACAGTGCATTAATATGAGCTAAATGTTCATGTTTATAGCTCCACAGTGCATTAATATGAGCTAAATGTTCATGTTTATAGCTCCAACAGTGCATTAACACCTAGCTAAATGTTCATGTTTATAGCTCCACAGTGCATTAATATGAGCTAAATGTTCATGTTTATAGCTCCACAGTGCATTAATATGAGCTAAATGTTCATGTTTATAGCTCCACAGTGCATTAATATGAGCTAAATGTTCATGTTTATAGCTCCACAGTGCATTAATATGAGCTAAATGTTCATGTTTATAGCTCCAACAGTGCATTAACACCTAGCTAAATGTTCATGTTTATAGCTCCAACAGTGCATTAACACCTAGCTAAATGTTCATGTTTATAGCTCCACAGTGCATTAATATGAGCTAAATGTTCATGTTTATAGCTCCAACAGTGCATTAACACCTAGCTAAATGTTCATGTTTATAGCTCCACAGTGCATTAATATTAGCTAAATGTTCATGTTTATAGCTCCACAGTGCATTAATATGAGCTAAATGTTCATGTTTATAGCTCCAACAGTGCATTAACACCTAGCTAAATGTTCATGTTTATAGCTCCAACAGTGCATTAACACCTAGCTAAATGTTCATGTTTATAGCTCCACAGTGCATTAATATGAGCTAAATGTTCATGTTTATAGCTCCACAGTGCATTAATATGAGCTAAATGTTCATGTTTATAGCTCCAACAGTGCATTAACACCTAGCTAAATGTTCATGTTTATAGCTCCAACAGTGCATTAACACCTAGCTAAATGTTCATGTTTATAGCTCCACAGTGCATTAATATGAGCTAAATCTTCATGTTTATAGCTCCAACAGTGCATTAACACCTAGCTAAATGTTCATGTTTATAGCTCCACAGTGCATTAATATTAGCTAAATGTTCATGTTTATAGCTCCACAGTGCATTAATATGAGCTAAATGTTCATGTTTATAGCTCCAACAGTGCATTAACACCTAGCTAAATGTTCATGTTTATAGCTCCACAGTGCATTAATATGAGCTAAATGTTCATGTTTATAGCTCCACAGTGCATTAATATGAGCTAAATGTTCATGTTTATAGCTCCAACAGTGCATTAACACCTAGCTAAATGTTCATGTTTATAGCTCCAACAGTGCATTAACACCTAGCTAAATGTTCATGTTTATAGCTCCAACAGTGCATTAATATGAGCTAAATGTTCATGTTTATAGCTCCAACAGTGCATTAACACCTAGCTAAATGTTCATGTTTATAGCTCCAACAGTGCATTAACACCTAGCTAAATGTTCATGTTTATAGCTCCACAGTGCATTAATATTAGCTAAATGTTCATGTTTATAGCTCCACAGTGCATTAATATGAGCTAAATGTTCATGTTTATAGCTCCAACAGTGCATTAACACCTAGCTAAATGTTCATGTTTATAGCTCCACAGTGCATTAATATGAGCTAAATGTTCATGTTTATAGCTCCACAGTGCATTAATATGAGCTAAATGTTCATGTTTATAGCTCCAACAGTGCATTAACACCTAGCTAAATGTTCATGTTTATAGCTCCAACAGTGCATTAACACCTAGCTAAATGTTCATGTTTATAGCTCCAACAGTGCATTAATATGAGCTAAATGTTCATGTTTATAGCTCCAACAGTGCATTAACACCTAGCTAAATGTTCATGTTTATAGCTCCAACAGTGCATTAACACCTAGCTAAATGTTCATGTTTATAGCTACAACAGTGCATTAATATGAGCTAATGTTCATGTTTATAGCTCCAACAGTGCATTAACACCTAGCTAAATGTTCATGTTATAGCTCCAACAGTGCATTAACACCTAGCTAAATGTTCATGTTTATAGCTCCAACAGTGCATTAACACCTAGCTAAATGTTCATGTTTATAGCTCCAACAGTGCATTAACACCTAGCTAAATGTTCATGTTTATAGCTCCACAGTGCATTAATATGAGCTAAATGTTCATGTTTATAGCTCCACAGTGCATTAATATGAGCTAAATGTTCATGTTTATAGCTCCAACAGTGCATTAATATGAGCTAAATGCTTATGTTTATAGCTCCAACAGTGCATTAATATGAGCTAATGTTCATGTTTATAGCTCCAACAGTGCATTATATGAGCTAAATGTTCATGTTTATAGCTCCAACAGTGCATTAATATGAGCTAAATGTTCATGTTTATAGCTCCACAGTGCATTATATGAGCTAAATGTTCATGTTTATAGCTCCAACAGTGCATTACACCTAGCTAAATGTTCATGTTTATAGCTCCACAGTGCATTAATATGAGCTAAATGTTCATGTTTATAGCTCCAACAGTGCATTAACACCTAGCTAAATGTTCATGTTTATAGCTCCACAGTGCATTAATATGAGCTAAATGTTCATGTTTATAGCTCCAACAGTGCATTAACACCTAGCTAAATGTTCATGTTTATAGCTCCAACAGTGCATTAACACCTAGCTAAATGTCATGTTTATAGCTCAACAGTGCATTAATATGAGCTAAATGTTCATGTTTATAGCTCCAACAGTGCATTAACACCTAGCTAAATGTTCATGTTTATAGCTCCACAGTGCATTAATATGAGCTAAATGTTCATGTTATAGCTCCACAGTGCATTAATATGAGCTAAATGTTCATGTTTATAGCTCCAACAGTGCATTAATATGAGCTAAATGTTCATGTTTATAGCTCCAACAGTGCATTAATATGAGCTAAATGTTCATGTTTATAGCTCCACTGTGCATTAATATGAGCTAAATGTTCATGTTTATAGCTCCAACAGTGCATTAACACCTAGCTAAATGTTCATGTTTATAGCTCCACAGTGCATTAATATGAGCTAAATGTTCATGTTTATAGCTCCACAGTGCATTAATATGAGCTAAATGTTCATGTTTATAGCTCCACAGTGCATTAATATGAGCTAAATGTTCATGTTTATAGCTCCAACAGTGCATTAACACCTAGCTAAATGTTCATGTTTATAGCTCCAACAGTGCATTAACACCTAGCTAAATGTTCATGTTTATAGCTCCACAGTGCATTAATATGAGCTAAATGTTCATGTTTATAGCTCCACAGTGCATTAATATGAGCTAAATGTTCATGTTTATAGCTCCAACAGTGCATTAACACCTAGCTAAATGTTCATGTTTATAGCTCCAACAGTGCATTAATATGAGCTAAATGTTCATGTTTATAGCTCCAACAGTGCATTAACACCTAGCTAAATGTTCATGTTTATAGCTCCACAGTGCATTAATATGAGCTAAATGTTCATGTTTATAGCTCCAACAGTGCATTAACACCTAGCTAAATGTTCATGTTTATAGCTCCACAGTGCATTAATATGAGCTAAATGTTCATGTTTATAGCTCCAACAGTGCATTAACACCTAGCTAAATGTTCATGTTATAGCTCCACAGTGCATTAATATGAGCTAATGTTCATGTTTATAGCTCCACAGTGCATTAATATGAGCTAAATGTTCATGTTTATAGCTCCACAGTGCATTAATATGAGCTAAATGTTCATGTTTATAGCTCCAACAGTGCCATTAACACCTAGCTAAATGTTCATGTTTATAGCTCCAACAGTTCATTAATACCTAGCTAAATGTTCATGTTTATAGCTCCACAGTGCATTAATATGAGCTAAATGTTCATGTTATAGCTCCAACAGTGCATTAACACCTAGCTAAATGTTCATGTTTATAGCTCCACAGTGCATTAATATGAGCGAAATGTTCATGTTTATAGCTCCAACAGTGCATTACACCTAGCTAAATGTTCATGTTTATAGCTCCAACAGTGCATTAACACCTAGCTAAATGTTCATGTTTATAGCTCCACAGTGCATTAATATGAGCTAAATGTTCATGTTTATAGCTCCAACAGTGCATTAACACCTAGCTAAATGTTCATGTTATAGCTCCACAGTGCATTAATATGAGCTAAATGTTCATGTTTATTGCTCCAACAGTGCATTAACACCTAGCTAAATGTTCATGTTTATAGCTCCACAGTGCATTAATATGAGCTAAATGTTCATGTTTATAGCTCCACAGTGCATTAATATGAGCTAAATGTTCATGTTTATAGCTCCAACAGTGCATTAACACCTAGCTAAATGTTCATGTTTATAGCTCCAACAGTGCATTAATATGAGCTAAATGTTCATGTTTATAGCTCCAACAGTGCATTAACACCTAGCTAAATGTTCATGTTTATAGCTCCACAGTGCATTAATATGAGCTAAATGTTCATGTTTATAGCTCCAACAGTGCATTAACACCTAGCTAAATGTTCATGTTTATAGCTCCACAGTGCATTAATATGAGCTAAATGTTCATGTTTATAGCTCCAACAGTGCATTAACACCTAGCTAAATGTTCATGTTTATAGCTCCAACAGTGCATTAACACCTAGCTAAATGTTCATGTTTATAGCTCCAACAGTGCATTAACACCTAGCTAAATGTTCATGTTTATAGCTCCAACAGTGCATTAACACCTAGCTAAATGTTCATGTTTATAGCTCCACAGTGCATTAATATGAGCTAAATGTTCATGTTTATAGCTCCACAGTGCATTAATATGAGCTAAATGTTCATGTTTATAGCGCCACAGTGCATTAATATGAGCTAAATGTTCATGTTATAGCTCCAACAGTGCATTAACACCTAGCTAAATGTTCATGTTTATAGCTCCAACAGTGCATTAATATGAGCTAAATGTTCATGTTTATAGCTCCACAGTGCATTAATATGAGCTAAATGTTCATGTTTATAGCTCCACAGTGCATTAATATGAGCTAAATGTTCATGTTTATAGCTCCAACAGTGCATTAACACCTAGCTAAATGTTCATGTTATAGCTCCAACAGTGCATTAATACCTAGCTAAATGTTCATGTTTATAGCTCCAACAGTGCATTAACACCTAGCTAAATGTTCATGTTTATAGCTCCAACAGTGCATTAACACCTAGCTAAATGTTCATGTTTATAGCTCCACAGTGCATTAATATGAGCTAAATGTCATGTTTATAGCTCCACAGTGCATTAATATGAGCTAAATGTTCATGTTTATAGCTCCAACAGTGCATTAACACCTAGCTAAATGTTCATGTTATAGCTCCAACAGTGCATTAATATGAGCTAAATGTTCATGTTTATAGCTCCAACAGTGCATTAACACCTAGCTAAATGTTCATGTTTATAGCTCCACAGTGCATTAATATGAGCTAAATGTTCATGTTTATAGCTCCAACAGTGCATTAACACCTAGCTAAATGTTCATGTTTATAGCTCCAACAGTGCATAACACCTAGCTAAATGTTCATGTTATAGCTCCACAGTGCATTAATATGAGCTAAATGTTCATGTTTATAGCTCCAACATGGCATTAACACCTAGCTAAATGTTCATGTTATAGCTCCACAGTGCATTAATATGAGCTAAATGTTCATGTTTATAGCTCCAACAGTGCATTAACACTAGCTAAATGTTCATGTTTATAGCTCCAACAGTGCATTAACACCTAGCTAAATGTTCATGTTTATAGCTCCACAGTGCATTAATATGAGCTAAATGTTCATGTTTATAGCTCCAACAGTGCATTAACACCTAGCTAAATGTTCATGTTTATAGCTCCACAGTGCATTAATATGAGCTAAATGTTCATGTTTATAGCTCCACAGTGCATTAATATGAGCTAAATGTTCATGTTTATAGCTCCAACAGTGCATTAATATGAGCTAAATGCATGTTTATAGCTCCAACAGTGCATTAACACCTAGCTAAATGTTCATGTTTATAGCTCCAACAGTGCATTAATACCTAGCTAAATGTTCATGTTTATAGCTCCACAGTGCATTAATATGAGCTAAATGTTCATGTTTATAGCTCCAACAGTGCATTAAAACCTAGCTAAAGGTTCATGTTATATGCTCCACAGTGCATTAATATGAGCTAAATGTTCCTGTTATAGCTCCACTGTGCATTAATATGAGCTAACTGTTCATGTTTATAGCTCCAACAGGCATTAACACCCTAGCTAAATGTTCATGTTATAGCTCCAACAGTGCATTAATAGAGCTAATGTTCATGTTTATAGCTCCAACAGTGCATTAATATGAGCTAAATGTTCATGTTTATAGCTCCAACAGTGCATTAACACCTAGCTAAAGGTTCATGTTTATAGCTCCAACAGTGCATTAATATGAGCTAAATGTTCATGTTATAGCTCCAACAGTGCATTAACACCTAGCTAAATGCTCATGTTTATAGCTCCAACAGTGCATTAATATGAGCTAAATGTTCATGTTTATAGCTCCAACAGTGCATTAACACCTAGCTAAATGTTCATGTTTATAGCTCCAACAGTGCATTAATATGAGCTAAATGTTCATGTTTATAGCTCCACAGTGCATTAATATGAGCTAAATGTTCATGTTTATAGCTCCAACAGTGCATTAACACCTAGCTAAATGTTCATGTTTATAGCTCCAACAGTGCATTAACACCTAGCTAAATGTTCATGTTTATAGCTCCAACAGTGCATTAACACCTAGCTAAATGTTCATGTTTATAGCTCCAACAGTGCATTAATATGAGCTAAATGTTCATGTTTATAGCTCCAACAGTGCATTAATATGAGCTAAATGTTCATGTTTATAGCTCCAACAGTGCATTAACACCTAGCTAAATGTTCATGTTTATAGCTCCAACAGTGCATTAATATGAGCTAAATGTTCATGTTTATAGCTCCAACAGTGCATTAATATGAGCTAAATGTTCATGTTTATAGCTCCAACAGTGCATTAACATAGCTAAATGTTCATGTTTATAGCTCCAACAGTGCATTAACACCTAGCTAAATGTTCATGTTTATAGCTCCAACAGTGCATTAACACCTAGCTAAATGTTCATGTTTATAGCTCCAACAGTGCATTAATATGAGCTAAATGTTCATGTTTATAGCTCCAACAGTGCATTAATATGAGCTAAATGTTCATGTTTATAGCTCCAACAGTGCATTAACACCTAGCTAAATGTTCATGTTTATAGCTCCAACAGTGCATTAATATGAGCTAAATGTTCATGTTTATAGCTCCAACAGTGCATTAACACCTAGCTAAATGTTCATGTTTATAGCTCCAACAGTGCATTAATATGAGCTAAATGTTCATGTTTATAGCTCCAACAGTGCATTAACACCTAGCTAAATGTTCATGTTTATAGCTCCACAGTGCATTAATATGAGCTAAATGTTCATGTTTATAGCTCCACAGTGCATTAATATGAGCTAAATGTTCATGTTTATAGCTCCAACAGTGCATTAACACCTAGCTAAATGTTCATGTTTATAGCTCCAACAGTGCATTAACACCTAGCTAAATGTTCATGTTTATAGCTCCAACAGTGCATTAACACCTAGCTAAATGTTCATGTTTATAGCTCCACAGTGCATTAATATGAGCTAAATGTTCATGTTTATAGCTCCACAGTGCATTAATATGAGCTAAATGTTCATGTTTATAGCTCCAACAGTGCATTAACACCTAGCTAAATGTTCATGTTTATAGCTCCAACAGTGCATTAACACCTAGCTAAATGTTCATGTTTATAGCTCCAACAGTGCATTAATATGAGCTAAATGTTCATGTTTATAGCTCCAACAGTGCATTAACACCTAGCTAAATGTTCATGTTTATAGCTCCAACAGTGCATTAACACCTAGCTAAATGTTCATGTTTATAGCTCCAACAGTGCATTAACACCTAGCTAAATGTTCATGTTTATAGCTCCAACAGTGCATTAACACCTAGCTAAATGTTCATGTTTATAGCTCCAACAGTGCATTAACACCTAGCTAAATGTTCATGTTTATAGCTCCAACAGTGCATTAACACCTAGCTAAATGTTCATGTTTATAGCTCCAACAGTGCATTAACACCTAGCTAAATGTTCATGTTTATAGCTCCAACAGTGCATTAACACCTAGCTAAATGTTCATGTTTATAGCTCCAACAGTGCATTAATACCTAGCTAAATGTTCATGTTTATAGCTCCAACAGTGCATTAACATAGCTAAATGTTCATGTTTATAGCTCCAACAGTGCATTAACACCTAGCTAAATGTTCATGTTTATAGCTCCAACAGTGCATTAACACCTAGCTAAATGTTCATGTTTATAGCTCCAACAGTGCATTAACACCTAGCTAAATGTTCATGTTTATAGCTCCAACAGTGCATTAATATGAGCTAAATGTTCATGTTTATAGCTCCAACAGTGCATTAACACCTAGCTAAATGTTCATGTTTATAGCTCCACAGTGCATTAATATGAGCTAAATGTTCATGTTTATAGCTCCAACAGTGCATTAACACCTAGCTAAATGTTCATGTTTATAGCTCCAACAGTGCATTAATATGAGCTAAATGTTCATGTTTATAGCTCCAACAGTGCATTAACACCTAGCTAAATGTTCATGTTTATAGCTCCAACAGTGCATTAACACCTAGCTAAATGTTCATGTTTATAGCTCCAACAGTGCATTAATATGAGCTAAATGTTCATGTTTATAGCTCCAACAGTGCATTAACACCTAGCTAAATGTTCATGTTTATAGCTCCAACAGTGCATTAACACCTAGCTAAATGTTCATGTTTATAGCTCCAACAGTGCATTAACACCTAGCTAAATGTTCATGTTTATAGCTCCAACAGTGCATTAACACCTAGCTAAATGTTCATGTTTATAGCTCCAACAGTGCATTAACATAGCTAAATGTTCATGTTTATAGCTCCAACAGTGCATTAACACCTAGCTAAATGTTCATGTTTATAGCTCCAACAGTGCATTAACACCTAGCTAAATGTTCATGTTTATAGCTCCAACAGTGCATTAATATGAGCTAAATGTTCATGTTTATAGCTCCAACAGTGCATTAATATGAGCTAAATGTTCATGTTTATAGCTCCAACAGTGCATTAATATGAGCTAAATGTTCATGTTTATAGCTCCAACAGTGCATTAACACCTAGCTAAATGTTCATGTTTATAGCTCCAACAGTGCATTAATACCTAGCTAAATGTTCATGTTTATAGCTCCAACAGTGCATTAACACCTAGCTAAATGTTCATGTTTATAGCTCCAACAGTGCATTAACACCTAGCTAAATGTTCATGTTTATAGCTCCAACAGTGCATTAACACCTAGCTAAATGTTCATGTTTATAGCTCCACAGTGCATTAATATGAGCTAAATGTTCATGTTTATAGCTCCAACAGTGCATTAATATGAGCTAAATGTTCATGTTTATAGCTCCAACAGTGCATTAACACCTAGCTAAATGTTCATGTTTATAGCTCCAACAGTGCATTAATATGAGCTAAATGTTCATGTTTATAGCTCCAACAGTGCATTAACACCTAGCTAAATGTTCATGTTTATAGCTCCACAGTGCATTAATATGAGCTAAATGTTCATGTTTATAGCTCCAACAGTGCATTAACACCTAGCTAAATGTTCATGTTTATAGCTCCAACAGTGCATTAATATGAGCTAAATGTTCATGTTTATAGCTCCACAGTGCATTAATATGAGCTAAATGTTCATGTTTATAGCTCCAACAGTGCATTAACACCTAGCTAAATGTTCATGTTTATAGCTCCAACAGTGCATTAACACCTAGCTAAATGTTCATGTTTATAGCTCCAACAGTGCATTAACACCTAGCTAAATGTTCATGTTTATAGCTCCAACAGTGCATTAACACCTAGCTAAATGTTCATGTTTATAGCTCCAACAGTGCATTAATATGAGCTAAATGTTCATGTTTATAGCTCCAACAGTGCATTAATATGAGCTAAATGTTCATGTTTATAGCTCCAACAGTGCATTAACACCTAGCTAAATGTTCATGTTTATAGCTCCAACAGTGCATTAATATGAGCTAAATGTTCATGTTTATAGCTCCAACAGTGCATTAACACCTAGCTAAATGTTCATGTTTATAGCTCCAACAGTGCATTAATATGAGCTAAATGTTCATGTTTATAGCTCCAACAGTGCATTAACACCTAGCTAAATGTTCATGTTTATAGCTCCAACAGTGCATTAATATGAGCTAAATGTTCATGTTTATAGCTCCACAGTGCATTAATATGAGCTAAATGTTCATGTTTATAGCTCCAACAGTGCATTAACACCTAGCTAAATGTTCATGTTTATAGCTCCAACAGTGCATTAACACCTAGCTAAATGTTCATGTTTATAGCTCCAACAGTGCATTAATATAGCTAAATGTTCATGTTTATAGCTCCAACAGTGCATTAATATGAGCTAAATGCTCATGTTTATAGCTCCAACAGTGCATTAATATGAGCTAAATGTTCATGTTTATAGCTCCAACAGTGCATTAACACCTAGCTAAATGTTCATGTTTATAGCTCCAACAGTGCATTAACACCTAGCTAAATGTTCATGTTTATAGCTCCACAGTGCATTAATATGAGCTAAATGTTCATGTTTATAGCTCCAACAGTGCATTAACACCTAGCTAAATGTTCATGTTTATAGCTCCAACAGTGCATTAACACCTAGCTAAATGTTCATGTTTATAGCTCCAACAGTGCATTAACACCTAGCTAAATGTTCATGTTTATAGCTCCAACAGTGCATTAACACCTAGCTAAATGTTCATGTTTATAGCTCCAACAGTGCATTAACACCTAGCTAAATGTTCATGTTTATAGCTCCAACAGTGCATTAACACCTAGCTAAATGTTCATGTTTATAGCTCCAACAGTGCATTAATATGAGCTAAATGTTCATGTTTATAGCTCCAACAGTGCATTAACACCTAGCTAAATGTTCATGTTTATAGCTCCAACAGTGCATTAATATGAGCTAAATGTTCATGTTTATAGCTCCAACAGTGCATTAACACCTAGCTAAATGTTCATGTTTATAGCTCCAACAGTGCATTAATATGAGCTAAATGTTCATGTTTATAGCTCCACAGTGCATTAATATGAGCTAAATGTTCATGTTTATAGCTCCAACAGTGCATTAACACCTAGCTAAATGTTCATGTTTATAGCTCCAACAGTGCATTAACACCTAGCTAAATGTTCATGTTTATAGCTCCAACAGTGCATTAACACCTAGCTAAATGTTCATGTTTATAGCTCCAACAGTGCATTAATATGAGCTAAATGCATGTTTATAGCTCCAACAGTGCATTAATATGAGCTAAATGTTCATGTTTATAGCTCCAACAGTGCATTAACACCTAGCTAAATGTTCATGTTTATAGCTCCAACAGTGCATTAACACCTAGCTAAATGTTCATGTTTATAGCTCCAACAGTGCATTAATATGAGCTAAATGTTCATGTTTATAGCTCCAACAGTGCATTAACACCTAGCTAAATGTTCATGTTTATAGCTCCAACAGTGCATTAACACCTAGCTAAATGTTCATGTTTATAGCTCCAACAGTGCATTAACACCTAGCTAAATGTTCATGTTTATAGCTCCAACAGTGCATTAACACCTAGCTAAATGTTCATGTTTATAGCTCCAACAGTGCATTAACACCTAGCTAAATGTTCATGTTTATAGCTCCAACAGTGCATTAACACCTAGCTAAATGTTCATGTTTATAGCTCCAACAGTGCATTAACACCTAGCTAAATGTTCATGTTTATAGCTCCAACAGTGCATTAACACCTAGCTAAATGTTCATGTTTATAGCTCCAACAGTGCATTAATATTAGCTAAATGTTCATGTTTATAGCTCCAACAGTGCATTAACACCTAGCTAAATGTTCATGTTTATAGCTCCAACAGTGCATTAACACCTAGCTAAATGTTCATGTTTATAGCTCCAACAGTGCATTAACACCTAGCTAAATGTTCATGTTTATAGCTCCAACAGTGCATTAACACCTAGCTAAATGTTCATGTTTATAGCTCCACAGTGCATTAATATGAGCTAAATGTTCATGTTTATAGCTCCAACAGTGCATTAACACCTAGCTAAATGTTCATGTTTATAGCTCCACAGTGCATTAATATGAGCTAAATGTTCATGTTTATAGCTCCAACAGTGCATTAACACCTAGCTAAATGTTCATGTTTATAGCTCCAACAGTGCATTAATACCTAGCTAAATGTTCATGTTTATAGCTCCAACAGTGCATTAACACCTAGCTAAATGTTCATGTTTATAGCTCCAACAGTGCATTAACACCTAGCTAAATGTTCATGTTTATAGCTCCAACAGTGCATTAATATGAGCTAAATGTTCATGTTTATAGCTCCAACAGTGCATTAACACCTAGCTAAATGTTCATGTTTATAGCTCCAACAGTGCATTAACACCTAGCTAAATGTTCATGTTTATAGCTCCAACAGTGCATTAACACCTAGCTAAATGTTCATGTTTATAGCTCCAACAGTGCATTAACACCTAGCTAAATGTTCATGTTTATAGCTCCAACAGTGCATTAACATAGCTAAATGTTCATGTTTATAGCTCCAACAGTGCATTAACACCTAGCTAAATGTTCATGTTTATAGCTCCAACAGTGCATTAACACCTAGCTAAATGTTCATGTTTATAGCTCCAACAGTGCATTAATATGAGCTAAATGTTCATGTTTATAGCTCCAACAGTGCATTAATATGAGCTAAATGTTCATGTTTATAGCTCCAACAGTGCATTAATATGAGCTAAATGTTCATGTTTATAGCTCCAACAGTGCATTAACACCTAGCTAAATGTTCATGTTTATAGCTCCAACAGTGCATTAACACCTAGCTAAATGTTCATGTTTATAGCTCCAACAGTGCATTAACACCTAGCTAAATGTTCATGTTTATAGCTCCAACAGTGCATTAACACCTAGCTAAATGTTCATGTTTATAGCTCCACAGTGCATTAATATGAGCTAAATGTTCATGTTTATAGCTCCAACAGTGCATTAATATGAGCTAAATGTTCATGTTTATAGCTCCAACAGTGCATTAATACCTAGCTAAATGTTCATGTTTATAGCTCCAACAGTGCATTAACACCTAGCTAAATGTTCATGTTTATAGCTCCAACAGTGCATTAACACCTAGCTAAATGTTCATGTTTATAGCTCCAACAGTGCATTAACACCTAGCTAAATGTTCATGTTTATAGCTCCACAGTGCATTAATATGAGCTAAATGTTCATGTTTATAGCTCCAACAGTGCATTAACATGAGCTAAATGTTCATGTTTATAGCTCCAACAGTGCATTAATATGAGCTAAATGTTCATGTTTATAGCTCCAACAGTGCATTAATATGAGCTAAATGTTCATGTTTATAGCTCCAACAGTGCATTAATATGAGCTAAATGTTCATGTTTATAGCTCCAACAGTGCATTAATATGAGCTAAATGTTCATGTTTATAGCTCCACAGTGCATTAATATGAGCTAAATGTTCATGTTTATAGCTCCAACAGTGCATTAACACCTAGCTAAATGTTCATGTTTATAGCTCCACAGTGCATTAATATGAGCTAAATGTTCATGTTTATAGCTCCAACAGTGCATTAACACCTAGCTAAATGTTCATGTTTATAGCTCCACAGTGCATTAATATGAGCTAAATGTTCATGTTTATAGCTCCAACAGTGCATTAACACCTAGCTAAATGTTCATGTTTATAGCTCCAACAGTGCATTAACACCTAGCTAAATGTTCATGTTTATAGCTCCAACAGTGCATTAACACCTAGCTAAATGTTCATGTTTATAGCTCCAACAGTGCATTAACACCTAGCTAAATGTTCATGTTTATAGCTCCACAGTGCATTAATATGAGCTAAATGTTCATGTTTATAGCTCCACAGTGCATTAATATGAGCTAAATGTTCATGTTTATAGCTCCAACAGTGCATTAACACCTAGCTAAATGTTCATGTTTATAGCTCCAACAGTGCATTAATATGAGCTAAATGTTCATGTTTATAGCTCCAACAGTGCATTAACACCTAGCTAAATGTTCATGTTTATAGCTCCACAGTGCATTAATATGAGCTAAATGTTCATGTTTATAGCTCCACAGTGCATTAATATGAGCTAAATGTTCATGTTTATAGCTCCAACAGTGCATTAATATGAGCTAAATGTTCATGTTTATAGCTCCAACAGTGCATTAATATGAGCTAAATGTTCATGTTTATAGCTCCAACAGTGCATTAATATGAGCTAAATGTTCATGTTTATAGCTCCAACAGTGCATTAACACCTAGCTAAATGTTCATGTTTATAGCTCCACAGTGCATTAATATGAGCTAAATGTTCATGTTTATAGCTCCACAGTGCATTAATATGAGCTAAATGTTCATGTTTATAGCTCCACAGTGCATTAATATGAGCTAAATGTTCATGTTTATAGCTCCAACAGTGCATTAATATGAGCTAAATGTTCATGTTTATAGCTCCAACAGTGCATTAACACCTAGCTAAATGTTCATGTTTATAGCTCCAACAGTGCATTAACACCTAGCTAAATGTTCATGTTTATAGCTCCACAGTGCATTAATATGAGCTAAATGTTCATGTTTATAGCTCCACAGTGCATTAATATGAGCTAAATGTTCATGTTTATAGCTCCAACAGTGCATTAACACCTAGCTAAATGTTCATGTTTATAGCTCCAACAGTGCATTAATATGAGCTAAATGTTCATGTTTATAGCTCCAACAGTGCATTAACACCTAGCTAAATGTTCATGTTTATAGCTCCAACAGTGCATTAATATGAGCTAAATGTTCATGTTTATAGCTCCAACAGTGCATTAACACCTAGCTAAATGTTCATGTTTATAGCTCCACAGTGCATTAATATGAGCTAAATGTTCATGTTTATAGCTCCAACAGTGCATTAACACCTAGCTAAATGTTCATGTTTATAGCTCCACAGTGCATTAATATGAGCTAAATGTTCATGTTTATAGCTCCACAGTGCATTAATATGAGCTAAATGTTCATGTTTATAGCTCCACAGTGCATTAATATGAGCTAAATGTTCATGTTTATAGCTCCACAGTGCATTAATATGAGCTAAATGTTCATGTTTATAGCTCCAACAGTGCATTAACACCTAGCTAAATGTTCATGTTTATAGCTCCAACAGTGCATTAATATGAGCTAAATGTTCATGTTTATAGCTCCAACAGTGCATTAACACCTAGCTAAATGTTCATGTTTATAGCTCCAACAGTGCATTAACATGAGCTAAATGTTCATGTTTATAGCTCCAACAGTGCATTAACACCTAGCTAAATGTTCATGTTTATAGCTCCAACAGTGCATTAATATGAGCTAAATGTTCATGTTTATAGCTCCAACAGTGCATTAACACCTAGCTAAATGTTCATGTTTATAGCTCCAACAGTGCATTAATATGAGCTAAATGTTCATGTTTATAGCTCCAACAGTGCATTAACACCTAGCTAAATGTTCATGTTTATAGCTCCAACAGTGCATTAATATGAGCTAAATGTTCATGTTTATAGCTCCAACAGTGCATTAATATGAGCTAAATGTTCATGTTTATAGCTCCAACAGTGCATTAACACCTAGCTAAATGTTCATGTTTATAGCTCCAACAGTGCATTAATATAGCTAAATGTTCATGTTTATAGCTCCAACAGTGCATTAACACCTAGCTAAATGTTCATGTTTATAGCTCCAACAGTGCATTAATATGAGCTAAATGTTCATGTTTATAGCTCCAACAGTGCATTAACAGCTAAATGTTCATGTTTATAGCTCCAACAGTGCATTAACACCTAGCTAAATGTTCATGTTTATAGCTCCAACAGTGCATTAATATGAGCTAAATGTTCATGTTTATAGCTCCAACAGTGCATTAACACCTAGCTAAATGTTCATGTTTATAGCTCCACAGTGCATTAATATGAGCTAAATGTTCATGTTTATAGCTCCAACAGTGCATTAACACCTAGCTAAATGTTCATGTTTATAGCTCCAACAGTGCATTAACACCTAGCTAAATGTTCATGTTTATAGCTCCAACAGTGCATTAACACCTAGCTAAATGTTCATGTTTATAGCTCCAACAGTGCATTAACACCTAGCTAAATGTTCATGTTTATAGCTCCACAGTGCATTAATATGAGCTAAATGTTCATGTTTATAGCTCCAACAGTGCATTAACACCTAGCTAAATGTTCATGTTTATAGCTCCAACAGTGCATTAACACCTAGCTAAATGTTCATGTTTATAGCTCCAACAGTGCATTAATATGAGCTAAATGTTCATGTTTATAGCTCCACAGTGCATTAATATGAGCTAAATGTTCATGTTTATAGCTCCACAGTGCATTAATATGAGCTAAATGTTCATGTTTATAGCTCCAACAGTGCATTAACACCTAGCTAAATGTTCATGTTTATAGCTCCAACAGTGCATTAATATGAGCTAAATGTTCATGTTTATAGCTCCAACAGTGCATTAACACCTAGCTAAATGTTCATGTTTATAGCTCCACAGTGCATTAATATGAGCTAAATGTTCATGTTTATAGCTCCAACAGTGCATTAACACCTAGCTAAATGTTCATGTTTATAGCTCCAACAGTGCATTAATATGAGCTAAATGTTCATGTTTATAGCTCCAACAGTGCATTAACACCTAGCTAAATGTTCATGTTTATAGCTCCAACAGTGCATTAATATGAGCTAAATGTTCATGTTTATAGCTCCAACAGTGCATTAACACCTAGCTAAATGTTCATGTTTATAGCTCCAACAGTGCATTAATATGAGCTAAATGTTCATGTTTATAGCTCCAACAGTGCATTAACATGAGCTAAATGTTCATGTTTATAGCTCCAACAGTGCATTAACACCTAGCTAAATGTTCATGTTTATAGCTCCAACAGTGCATTAATATGAGCTAAATGTTCATGTTTATAGCTCCAACAGTGCATTAACACCTAGCTAAATGTTCATGTTTATAGCTCCAACAGTGCATTAACACCTAGCTAAATGTTCATGTTTATAGCTCCAACAGTGCATTAATATGAGCTAAATGTTCATGTTTATAGCTCCAACAGTGCATTAACACCTAGCTAAATGTTCATGTTTATAGCTCCAACAGTGCATTAACACCTAGCTAAATGTTCATGTTTATAGCTCCAACAGTGCATTAACACCTAGCTAAATGTTCATGTTTATAGCTCCAACAGTGCATTAACATGAGCTAAATGTTCATGTTTATAGCTCCAACAGTGCATTAACACCTAGCTAAATGTTCATGTTTATAGCTCCAACAGTGCATTAACACCTAGCTAAATGTTCATGTTTATAGCTCCACAGTGCATTAATATGAGCTAAATGTTCATGTTTATAGCTCCAACAGTGCATTAACACCTAGCTAAATGTTCATGTTTATAGCTCCAACAGTGCATTAATATGAGCTAAATGTTCATGTTTATAGCTCCAACAGTGCATTAACACCTAGCTAAATGTTCATGTTTATAGCTCCAACAGTGCATTAACACCTAGCTAAATGTTCATGTTTATAGCTCCACAGTGCATTAATATGAGCTAAATGTTCATGTTTATAGCTCCAACAGTGCATTAACACCTAGCTAAATGTTCATGTTTATAGCTCCACAGTGCATTAATATGAGCTAAATGTTCATGTTTATAGCTCCAACAGTGCATTAACACCTAGCTAAATGTTCATGTTTATAGCTCCACAGTGCATTAATATGAGCTAAATGTTCATGTTTATAGCTCCAACAGTGCATTAACACCTAGCTAAATGTTCATGTTTATAGCTCCAACAGTGCATTAACACCTAGCTAAATGTTCATGTTTATAGCTCCAACAGTGCATTAACACCTAGCTAAATGTTCATGTTTATAGCTCCAACAGTGCATTAACACCTAGCTAAATGTTCATGTTTATAGCTCCACAGTGCATTAATATGAGCTAAATGTTCATGTTTATAGCTCCAACAGTGCATTAATATTAGCTAAATGTTCATGTTTATAGCTCCAACAGTGCATTAACACCTAGCTAAATGTTCATGTTTATAGCTCCAACAGTGCATTAACACCTAGCTAAATGTTCATGTTTATAGCTCCAACAGTGCATTAACACCTAGCTAAATGTTCATGTTTATAGCTCCAACAGTGCATTAACACCTAGCTAAATGTTCATGTTTATAGCTCCACAGTGCATTAATATGAGCTAAATGTTCATGTTTATAGCTCCAACAGTGCATTAATATGAGCTAAATGTTCATGTTTATAGCTCCAACAGTGCATTAATATGAGCTAAATGTTCATGTTTATAGCTCCACAGTGCATTAATATGAGCTAAATGTTCATGTTTATAGCTCCAACAGTGCATTAACACCTAGCTAAATGTTCATGTTTATAGCTCCAACAGTGCATTAATATGAGCTAAATGTTCATGTTTATAGCTCCACAGTGCATTAATATGAGCTAAATGTTCATGTTTATAGCTCCACAGTGCATTAATATGAGCAAAATGTTCATGTTTATAGCTCCAACAGTGCATTAACACCCTAGCTAAAATGCTCATGTTTATAGCTCCAACAGTGCATTAACACCTAGCTAAGTGTTCATGTTTTATAGCTCCAACAGTGCATTAACACCTAGCTAAATTTCATGTTTATAGCTCCAACAGGTGCATTAATATGAGCTAAATGCATGTTTTATAGCTCCAACAGTGCATTAATATGAGCTAATGTTCATGTTTATAGCTCCAACAGTGCATTAACACCTAGCTAAATGTTCATGTTTATAGCTCCAACAGTGCATTAACACCTAGCTAAATGTTCATGTTTATAGCTTCCAACAGTGCATTAATATGAGCTAAATGTTCATGTTTATGCTCCAACAGTGCATTAACACCTAGCTAAATGTTCATGTTTATAGCTCCAACAGTGCATTAACACCTAGCTAAATTGTTCATGTTTATAGCTCCACCAGTGCATTAACACCTAGCTAAATGTTCATGTTTATAGCTCCACAGTGCATTAACACCTAGCTAAATGTTCATGTTTATAGCTCCAACAGTGCATTAACACCTAGCTAAATGTTCATGTTTATAGCTCCAACAGTGGCATTAACACCTAGCTAAATGTTCATGTTTATAGCTCCAACAGGCATTAACACCTAGCTAAATGCTTATGTTTCTAGCTCCAACAGTGCATTAACACCTAGCTAAATGCTTATGTTTCTAGCTCCAACAGTTCATTAATACCTAGCTAAATGTTCATGTTTATAGCTCCAACAGTGCATTAACACCTAGCTAAATGTTCATGTTTATAGCTCCAACAGTGCATTAACACCTAGCTAAATGTTCATGTTATAGCTCCAACAGTGCATTAACACCTAGCTAAATGTTCATGTTATAGCTCCAACAGTGCATTAACACCTAGCTAAATGTTCATGTTTATAGCTCCAACAGTGCATTACACCTAGCTAAATGTTCATGTTTATAGCTCCAACAGTGCATTAATATGAGCTAAATGTTCATGTTTATAGCTCCAACAGTGCATTAACACCTAGCTAAATGTTCATGTTTATAGCTCCAACAGTGCATTAACACCTAGCTAAATGTTCATGTTTATAGCTCCAACAGTGCATTAACACCTAGCTAAATGAGATGTTTATAAGAGACAGCTCCAACAGTGCATTAACACCTAGCTAAATGCTCATGTTTATAGCTCCAACAGTGCATTAATATGAGCTAAATGTTCATGTTTATAGCTCCAACAGTGCATTAATATGAGCTAAATGCTCATGTTATAGCTCCAACAGTGCATTAATATGAGCTAAATGTTCATGTTTATAGCTCCAACAGTGCATTAACACCTAGCTAAATGTTCATGTTTATAGCTCCAACAGTGCATTAACACCTAGCTAAATGTTTCATGTTTATAGCTCCAACAGTGCATTAACACCTAGCTAAATGTTCATGTTTATAGCTCCAACAGTGCATTAACACCTAGCTAAATGTTCATGTTTATACTCCAACCAGTGCATACACCTTAGCTAATGTTCATGTATAGCTCAAACAGTGCATTAACACCTAGCTAAATGTTCATGTTTATAGCTCAACAGTGCATTAACACCTAGCTAAATGTTCATGTTTATAGCTCCAACAGTGCATTAACACCCTAGCTAAATGTTCATGTTTATACTCCAACAGTGCATAACACCTAGCAAATGTTCATGTTCATAGCTCCAACAGTGCATTAACACCTAGCTAAATGTTCATGGTTATAGCTCCAACAGTGCATTAACACCTAGCTAAATGTTCATGTTTATAGCTCAACAGTGCATTAACACCTAGCTAACTGTTCATGTTATAGCTCCAACAGTGCATTAACACCTAGCTAAATGTTCATGTTATAGCTCCAACAGTGCATTAACACTAGCTAAATGTTCATGTTATAGCTCCAACAGTGCATTAACACCTAGCTAAATGTTCATGTTTATAGCTCCAACAGTGCATTAATATGAGCTAAATGTTCATGTTTATAGCTCCAACAGTGCATTAACACCTAGCTAAATGTTCATGTTTATAGCTCCAACAGTGCATTAACCACCTAGCTAAATGTTCATGTTTATAGCTCCACAGTGCATTAATATGAGCTAAATGTTCATGTTTATAGCTCCAACAGTGCATAACACCTAGCTAAATGTTCATGTTTATAGCTCCAACAGTGCATTAACACCTAGCTAAATGTTCATGTTTATAGCTCCAACAGTGCATTAACACCTAGCTAAATGTCATGTTTATAGCTTCAAAACAGTGCATTAATATGAGCTAAATGTTCATGTTTATAGCTCCAACAGTGCATTGACACCTAGCTAAATGCTCATGTTTATAGCTCCAACAGTGCACTTAACACCTAGCTAAATGTTCATGTTTCTAGCTCCAACAGTGCATTAACACCTAGCTAAATGTTCATGTTTCTAGCTCCAACAGTGCATTAACACCTGCTAAATGTTCATGTTTATAGCTCCAACAGTGCATTAACACCTAGCTAAATGTTCATGTTTATAGCTCCAACAGTGCATTAACACCTAGCTAAATGTTCATGTTTATAGCTCCAACAGTGCATTAACACCTAGCTAAATGTTCATGTTTATAGCTCCAACAGTGCATTAACACCTAGCTAAATGTTCATGTTTATAGCTCCACAGTGCATTAACACCTAGCTAAATGTTCATGTTTATAGCTCCAACAGTGCATTAACACATAGCTAAATGTTCATGTTTATAGCTCCAACAGTGCATTAACACCTAGCTAAATGTTCATGTTTATAGCTCCAACAGTGCATTAACACCTAGCTAAATGTTCATGTTTATAGCTCCAACAGTGCATTAATATGAGCTAAATGTTCATGTTTATAGCTCCAACAGTGCATTTAAGATGAGCTAAATGTTCATGTTTATAGCTCCAACAGTGCATTAACACCTAGCTAAATGCTCATGTTTATAGCTCCAACAGTGCATTAACACCTAGCTAAATGTTCATGTTTATAGCTCCAACAGTGCATTAACACCTAGCTAAATGTTCATGTTTCTAGCTCCAACAGTGCATTAACACCTAGCTAAATGTTCATGTTTATAGCTCCAACAGTGCATTAACACCTAGCTAAATGTTCATGTTTATAGCTCCAACAGTGCATTAACACCTAGCTAAATGTTCATGTTTATAGCTCCAACAGTGCATTAACACCTAGCTAAATGTTCATGTTTATAGCTCCAACAGTGCATTAACACCTAGCTAAATGTTCATGTTTATAGCTCCACAGTGCATTAACACCTAGCTAAATGTTCATGTTTATAGCTCCAACAGTGCATTAACACCTAGCTAAATGTTCATGTTTATAGCTCCAACAGTGCATTAACACCTAGCTAAATGTTCATGTTTATAGCTCCAACAGTGCATTAACACCTAGCTAAATGTTCATGTTTATAGCTCCAACAGTGCATTAATATGAGCTAAATGTTCATGTTTATAGCTCCAACAGTGCATTTAAGATGAGCTAAATGTTCATGTTTATAGCTCCAACAGTGCATTAACACCTAGCTAAATGTTCATGTTTATTGCTCCAACAGTGCATTAACACCTAGCTAAATGTTCATGTTTATAGCTCAAACAGTGCATTAATATGAGCTAAATGTTCATGTTTATAGCTCCAACAGTGCATTAACACCTAGCTAAATGTTCATGTTTATAGCTCCAACAGTGCATTAACACCTAGCTAAATGTTCATGTTTATAGCTCAAACAGTGCATTAATATGAGCTAAATGTTCATGTTTATAGCTCCAACAGTGCATTAACACCTAGCTAAATGCTCATGTTTATAGCTCCAACAGTGCATTAACACCTAGCTAAATGTTCATGTTTCTAGCTCCAACAGTGCATTAACACCTAGCTAAATGTTCATGTTTATAGCTCCAACAGTGCATTAACACCTAGCTAAATGTTCATGTTTATAGCTCCAACAGTGCATTAATATGAGCTAAATGTTCATGTTTATAGCTCCAACAGTGCATTTAAGATGAGCTAAATGTTCATGTTTATAGCTCCAACAGTGCATTAACACCTAGCTAAATGCTCATGTTTATAGCTCCAACAGTGCATTAACACCTAGCTAAATGTTCATGTTTATAGCTCCAACAGTGCATTAACACCTAGCTAAATGTTCATGTTTCTAGCTCCAACAGTGCATTAACACCTAGCTAAATGTTCATGTTTATAGCTCCAACAGTGCATTAACACCTAGCTAAATGTTCATGTTTATAGCTCCAACAGTGCATTAACACCTAGCTAAATGTTCATGTTTATAGCTCCAACAGTGCATTAACACCTAGCTAAATGTTCATGTTTATAGCTCCAACAGTGCATTAACACCTAGCTAAATGTTCATGTTTATAGCTCCACAGTGCATTAACACCTAGCTAAATGTTCATGTTTATAGCTCCAACAGTGCATTAACACCTAGCTAAATGTTCATGTTTATAGCTCCAACAGTGCATTAACACCTAGCTAAATGTTCATGTTTATAGCTCCAACAGTGCATTAACACCTAGCTAAATGTTCATGTTTATAGCTCCAACAGTGCATTAATATGAGCTAAATGTTCATGTTTATAGCTCCAACAGTGCATTTAAGATGAGCTAAATGTTCATGTTTATAGCTCCAACAGTGCATTAACACCTAGCTAAATGCTCATGTTTATAGCTCTAACAGTGCATTAACACCTAGCTAAATGTTCATGTTTATAGCTCCAACAGTGCATTAACACCTAGCTAAATGTTCATGTTTATAGCTCCAACAGTGCATTAACACCTAGCTAAATGTTCATGTTTATAGCTCCAACAGTGCATTAACACCTAGCTAAATGTTCATGTTTATAGCTCCAACAGTGCATTAACACCTAGCTAAATGTTCATGTTTATAGCTCCAACAGTGCATTAACACCTAGCTAAATGTTCATGTTTATAGCTCCAACAGTGCATTAATATGAGCTAAATGTTCATGTTTATAGCTCCAACAGTGCATTAATATGAGCTAAATGTTCATGTTTATAGCTCCAACAGTGCATTAACACCTAGCTAAATGCTCATGTTTATAGCTCCAACAGTGCATTAACTCCTAGCTAAATGTTCATGTTTATAGCTCCAACAGTGCATTAACACCTAGCTAAATGTTCATGTTTATAGCTCCAACAGTGCATTAACACCTAGCTAAATGTTCATGTTTATAGCTCCACAGTGCATTAACACCTAGCTAAATGTTCATGTTTATAGCTCCAACAGTGCATTAACACCTAGCTAAATGTTCATGTTTATAGCTCCAACAGTGCATTAATATGAGCTAAATGTTCATGTTTATAGCTCCAACAGTGCATTAACACCTAGCTAAATGTTCATGCCAACAACACATACAAATCCAATAAAAAAGAAAGGAATTAAGAAATGTCAGAACTAGCAATGTCAGAGTGAATATATTTGTATATAATGTATGATGGTGACTATAGTCAAGTTGTGTACAGCAGTAGTTATATAGAATGAGCCTCGACTAGAGTACAGTATATACAGTACCAGTCAAAAGTTTGGACACACCTACTAATTCAAGGGTTTTTCTTATTTTTCTTATTTTTTACTATTTTCCAGATTGTATAATAATAGTGAAGACATCAAAACATATGGAGTCATGTAGTAACCAAAAAAGCGTGTATTTTATATTTGAGATTCTTCAAGATTATCCACCCTTTGCTTTGATGGCAGCTTTGCACACTTTTGCTGGTATCAAATCAAATGATATTTGTCACATGGGCAGAATACAACAGTGAAATGTTTACTCACAAGCCCTTAATCAGTTTTAAGAAAAATACGTTTTAAGAAAGTATTTTTTATAAAAATAAGTTTACATTTTATAAATGTTTTTAAATAGAAGAAAATACATAAATAACAAATGATTAAAGAGCAACAATAAAATAACAGTAGTGAGGCCATATACAGTGGGTACCAGTACAGAGTCAATGTAGAGGTAGAGGTGACTATGCATAGATATTTAACAGAGTGGCAGCAGCGTAAAAATTGGGGGGAGGGTGTGGTGGACAATGCAAATAGTCCCAGTAGCCATTTGATTAGCTGTTTGTGAGTCTGAATTGGGGGTAGAAGCTGTTAAGAAGCCTTTTGGACCTAGACTTGGCGCTCCGGTACCACTTGCCGTGCTGTAACAGAGAGAAAAGTCTGACTAGGGTGGCTGGAGTCTTTGGCAAATTTTAGGGCCTTCCTCTGACACCGCCTGGTATAGAGGTCCTGGTTGGCAGGAAGCTTGGCCCCAATGTTGTACTGGGCCATACACACTACCCTTTGTAGTGCCTTGCGTTTGGAGGCCGAGCAGTTCCCATACCAGGCAGTGATGCAGCCAGCTCGTGTGCAGATGCTCTAAGGACTTGGCTTGGGATGCCGTGTGGGCCGTAGCCTTGCGAGGGTTAACACGCTTAAATGTCTTACACACATTGGCTACGGAGAATGTGTTGTTGCCTACCTTCACCACCTGGAGTCGGCTCGTCAAGATGTCTAGCACCAAGTCGCACAGGGTGGTTTGTCTTACACACGTCGGCTACGGAGAACGGGAGCTCACCGCCCTCGTGAGCGGCTGTGGCCTGCGTCTGCGGCACTGTGTTTTTTCCCTTCGAAGCGGGCGAAGAAGGTGTTTAGCTTGTCCAGGAGCAAGGCGTCAGTGTCCACAACGCGCCTGGATTTCCCTTTATAGTCCGCGATCTGGAGATCCTGCCACATACCTCTCATGTCTGAGTGGTTAAATTGCGTCTCCACTTTCTCCATGTACTGTCGTTTTGCCTGTTTGATTTCCTAACCGAGGGCATAGCTGGACTGTTTAAGCGTCAATGTTCCCAGTCACCTTGCTGTGGTAAAATGAAGTGGTTCGTGCTTTCAGTTTTGCAAGAATCTATCCATCGTCACAGTGGGAACAAAATCCTCTATGCACTTCCTGATGAAGTCAGTCACCGAGTCAGTGTATACGTCAATACTTTTCTCATAGGCAACCCGGAACATATCCCAGTCTGCATGATCAAAATAGTCTTGATGCATAGATTACGATTGGTCAGACCAATATTGAACAGTTTTTAGTACAGGTACTTCCTGTTTAAGATTCTGCCTATAGGAATGGGAGCAGCAGAATGGAGGTGTGATTTGATTTGCCGAAGGGAGGGCGTGGGAGGGCCTTGTAGCCGGCCCGGAAAGTGGAGTAGCAATGGTCAATGGTGATCGAGGAGCGAGTAGCACAGGAGATGTGTTGATAAAACTTTGGTAGCGTAAATGTGGATGTGCACATTCCAGTTTTCACAAAGTCCAGTGTAGTCCCTTGAGAGACATCACGGTGTCAGCTTGGGTAGGAATATACACGTCCGTGACTGGAGATGTAAAGCATGAATCTAGGACTGATTAGATATTATTATTGGAGATGTTAAGCATGTACCCAGGCCTGATTAGATATTATTACTGGAGGTGTAAAGCATGAATCCAGGACTGATGAGATATTATTGTAGGAAGTGGGAAGCTTTGGTTGTTCTCATTTCTGGTACAATAATCCAGATGGACTCTGAGAAAAACTCAAGCTAGATGTTTTCACCCCACTAGAGGTGTTGCATCTGTAAAGACACACATACAGTACATGTCACTCAAGCACACGTATGTATATCTTCCAACTAGGCGGAGTCACAACCCTTTCCGACTAGGCGGAGTCACAACCCTTTCCGACTAGGCGGAGTCACAACCCTTTCCGACTAGGCGGATTCACAACCCTTTCCGACTAGGCGGAGTCACAACCCTTTCCGACTAGGCGGAGTCACAACCCTTTCCGACTAGGCGGAGTCACAACCCTGTATTTCTATGATAAACAATCATTCTCTGTTGCTGGGCAACAACTGAGTCCATTCCTCCTGTTGGTTGTATTGTGACTCAACCTGAGCCCGGAACCTTCTTGCTCCCCCAGCCTTTCACAGGGCTTCTTAACAGTCACGAGAGACCTTGAGTTATTGGTAGTACACAACACAATTACACTTCTCCTACACAAACAGCATAGACCTGACACTACGTTCCATCACTAAGAATATATAAAAACAATATATTCATACTAAAGGAGTGTATAATGATTGAAAACAGTTCAGATATTAGACAGGGTTATAGAACCGTAGTTATTAGATCCGTCGGCTCTAAGTCCTATTCAACCCTTATGGAATCATTATCGCACTCAGAGACAGACCCACTTTGTACTTTCCCTCTGCCCAAATACAATGCACATAGACCATCTAACCCATAACACAACAATTACTACTGCTAGGCTAATTACACAATTATAAACACCCTTAATCAGGCTCAAGTCAAATAGTATCTAACAGCATGTATCCAGGACTGATTAGATATTATTACTGGAGGTATAAATACTGGAGGTGTAAAGCATGTATCCAGGACTGATTAGAGATTATTACTGGAGGTATAAATACTGGAGGTGTAAAGCATGTATCCAGGACTGATTAGAGATTATTACTGGAGGTATAAATACTGGAGGTGTAAAGCATGTATCCAGGACTGATTAGAGATTATTACTGGAGGTGTAAAGCATGTATCCAGGACTGATTAGAGATTATTACTGGAGGTGTAAATACTGGAGGTGTAAAGCCTGTATCCAGGACTGATTAGAGATTATTACTGGAGGTGTAAATACTGGAGGTGTAAAGCATGTATCCAGGACTGATTAGAGATTATTACTGGAGGTGTAAATACTGGAGGTGTAAAGCCTGTATCCAGGACTGATTAGAGATTATTACTGGAGGTGTAAATACTGGAGGTGTAAAGCCTGTATCCAGGACTGATTAGAGATTATTACTGGAGGTGTAAAGCATGTATCCAGGACTGATTAGAGATTATTACTGGAGGTGTAAATACTGGAGGTGTAAAGCATGTATCCAGGACTGATTAGAGATTATTACTGGAGGTGTAAATACTGGAGGTGTAAAGCCTGTATCCAGGACTGATTAGAGATTATTACTGGAGGTGTAAAGCATGTATCCAGGACTGATTAGAGATTATTACTGGAGGTGTAAAGCATGTATCCAGGACTGATTAGAGATTATTACTGGAGGTATAAATACTGGAGGTGTAAAGCATGTATCCAGGACTGATTAGATATTATTACTGGAGGTGTAAAGCATGTATCCAGGACTGATTAGAGATTATTACTGGAGGTATAAATACTGGAGGTGTAAAGCATGTATCCAGGACTGATTAGATATTATTACTGGAGGTGTAAAGCCTGTATCCAGGACTGATTAGATATTATTACTGGAGGTGTAAAGCATGTATCCAGGACTGATTAGATATTATTACTGGAGGTGTAAAGCATGTATCCAGGACTGATTAGATATTATTACTGGAGGTGTAAAGCCTGTATCCAGGACTGATTAGATATTATTACTGGAGGTGTAAAGCCTGTATCCAGGACTGATTAGATATTATTACTGGAGGTGTAAAGCATGAATCCAGGACTGATTAGATATTATTACTGGAGGTATAAAGCATGAATCCAGGCCTGATTAAATATTATTACTGGAGGTGTAAAGCATGAATCCAGTGTCGTGTCTTTGGCTATGCCGGATTAATTGATATGAAAGCTATTCTATAAAATAATTTATCCAGTAATTAATATCACCTGATTGAGGTAATCATGTAAATGTAATTAACTAGAGAGTCGGGCACCACAAAATAATATTTATAGAGCTGTTATCTTCTGAATAAACTCTTAAAGACCTAGTAATATTTTACATCAATAGCAGTCAATATCAATCGTCACCTCAATTCAGTCTCATCTGAAAGTTGTAAATTCTTGGATATCTGCACGAACCCTGGCTAACAAGTTGAATCAGCAATACAACATTGGGTTTAATTATTTATTTACTAAATACCTAACTAATCACACATACACAAAGGTCTCAGTCGGTAGAGTGTGGTGTTTGACAAATCAGGGTTTTAGGTTCAATTTTCCACTGGGGTCACCCTTATGAAAATGAATGCTCGCATTACTGTTAAAAAAAATCACTATTCATGCTACACACCGTTTACACAATCAAGATAGGGTTGGGATGGCATACTTTACAGGTCAAAGCTGTAGACACAACCAATATTGGGTTGGAATGCAGTGTTACATTTCATGCAACCAAAGGCAGCAGGAACAGTGTGTAATAACTAGAGCTGCCTTCCTGCCTAAAAGCCTATTCTATGTATAGCTC
Source organism: Oncorhynchus kisutch (assembly GCF_002021735.2). NCBI lineage: Eukaryota > Metazoa > Chordata > Actinopteri > Salmoniformes > Salmonidae > Oncorhynchus > Oncorhynchus kisutch. The sequence goes on along the minus strand of NW_022261981.1, from coordinate 6,341,830 downwards.
TATAATGAACTATTCATGAACACGAAAAACAGATATATATATATATTTGCCATGTTATTTCCTCCATTCCCTGTGTTCTGAGGCTAGCATAACTAAATAATAATCATGTTTTCATAAATAGGTACGTCACAGTTTAGAAAGTGAATAGGGTAGATACGTCAACCCTCATCTATAATGGTCTGTTTCCGAATGTGGCCCAAACTCTATTTCCCTTTCCAGGAATCTGAAAGTAAACTGGTCTTGTTGACAGACAGTGACCTAATGGAATGGGAAATGTCCCCCTGGAGTCCTGGTCTGGACACAAAGTGACATTCCATTCCCAAGTGCACTACTTTGGACCAGTACCCACAGTGCACTACTTTGGACCAGTACCCATAGTGCACTCACAGGTGCTGGAAAACAGAATGTCAATTTGGTGAAAAAGTAAAAACGAAATAACCACGACAACTGAAATCTACCATCAAACTCGGGGTTTATTGGAAAACACACAGTAATGGGGGGAGCAGGAAAAGGGGCTGAGCTGGACCCAAGGAAAGAAATAATAAGTATTCAAAAACACCCCTAAGCTAGACTAGCCTACTTTAACAACTACTAACTAACCAAAAATACAGTGGGTGGTCCGCCCAGTTCTAACTAGTGCATTTAACAGAGTTTACCTACGGGTAGTGTATGCCCATGGGCGACTTGTCTTGGTTCCCCCTTTTCCCACCAGCAAACAAACACCATAACCAAAAACAATACTCACAGGTGATGACAAAGTGATATGGAGGTGCTCAAACAAAAGAGAGGTCAATACATAAAGAGAGAGTGAAACAGAGAGACCTACAGACATGGCATTTACAGAGAGATTGAGCTCTACAGCAAACAACTGACAGGGTTTTTAAACCAAGGGAAAGGAACGGTGATTGGGTAGGAACCAGGAGGAGGTATGTCTTCTGATTGATGATTGGTGACTGATTCGGGAGTGATGATTTTCACCTGTGAGGGAAGAAGGAGAGAAAAGAAACATACACACGGGATACACACACAGGATACTTGTATCCGTAACAGTCTCTCTATTCACTTTATAGTATACTGCATTTTACTAGGGCCCATAGGAAGCTAGTCAGAAGTAGTGCACTATAAAGGTGAAAAGGATGCCATTTGTGACATCGCCCAGGTTTATAGACCTCCTGGTTTATAGGCCTCCTGGGCTTCATAATTGGACAACTAGATGGCCCAAATGTCTTCACATGTAACCCTTTCAGAGTGTAATATTGTCCCAGAGATAATGGAATATACAAAGTGTGATTGATTCTAATAGAGCAAGATTGTTTTTCAATCGATAGGAGAATATATATATATATATATATACTGCTGAGTAAAGAGAAAAGGGAGTCATACATACATAAATGAACAAAGTGTGCAAAAGCTAGACGACAATATTGTTACTGTCTCTAGTCTGTCCCCCATGGCACGGCAGCAGACACCTGTGGTTTAGATACCAGCAAGATGTGAATATTGTTACTGTCTCTAGTCTGTCCCCCCATGGCACGGCAGCAGACACCTGTGGTTTAGATACCAGCAAGATGTGAATATTGTTACTGTCTCTAGTCTGTCCCCCATGGCACGGCAGCAGACACCTGTGGTTTAGATACCAGCAAGATGTGAATATTGTTACTGTCTCTAGTCTGTCCCCCCATGGCACGGCAGCAGACACCTGTGGTTTAGATACCAGCAAGATGTGAATATTGTTACTGTCTCTAGTCTGTCCCCCCATGGCACGGCAGCAGACACCTGTGGTTTAGATACCAGCAAGATGTGAATATTGTTACTGTCTCTAGTCTGTCCCCCATGGCATGGCAGCAGACACCTGTGGTTTAGATACCAGCAAGATGTGAATATTGTTACTGTCTCTAGTCTGTCCCCCCATGGCACGGCAGCAGACACCTGTGGTTTAGATACCAGCAAGATGTGAATATTGTTACTGTCTCTAGTCTGTCCCCCATGGCATGGCAGCAGACACCTGTGGTTTAGATACCAGCAAGATGTGAATATTGTTACTGTCTCTAGTCTGTCCCCCCATGGCACGGCAGCAGACACCTGTGGTTTAGATACCAGCAAGATGTGAATATTGTTACTGTCTCTAGTCTGTCCCCCATGGCACGGCAGCAGACACCTGTGGTTTAGATACCAGCAAGATGTGAATATTGTTACTGTCTCTAGTCTGTCCCCCATGGCACGGCAGCAGACACCTGTGGTTTAGATACCAGCAAGATGTGAATATTGTTACTGTCTCTAGTCTGTCCCCCATGGCACGGCAGCAGACACCTGTGGTTTAGATACCAGCAAGATGTGAATATTGTTACTGTCTCTAGTCTGTCCCCCATGGCACGGCAGCAGACACCTGTGAATATTGTTACTGTCTCTAGTCTGTCCCCCACGGCACGGCAGCAGACACCTGTGAATATTGTTACTGTCTCTAGTCTGTCCCCCACGGCACGGCAGCAGACACCTGTGAATATTGTTGCTGTAGCTTTAGGTTTATTCTCCACTGAATCAGACAGTGAAGGAACTAGGCCTTAAGGTGTGATGTTGTTTTGCAGCAGACAATGCTACATTTAAACCCCATCCATAGCTTCTACAGCACTCATCAATATTTCTGTTTACTTTGGCTCATCTTCATCTGATATTTGCCTGGGATTCTCCCCCTGAAGCACATGGCTCACATATGGTAAGTGGCAGTTAGTTGAAACGGAATTATTTTCCAATTCAACAGAAAAGTGTTAATTAAACGTGTTCTCTTTGAGGCCTGTTGTGTTTTGCTCATTGAACAAATACATTTGCCTTGTTTTTTAAAAAATTACATATTTTTCGACTTGCGGATTACCCCCTAGAAGACCAACTGTGTGTGTGTGTGGGGGGGGGGGGGGGGGGGGGGTGTATGATGATTGTGGACTAGTGTGTCTGACAAACCACATACAGGAAGTGTTATCCCCCCCCCCTTCCCCCCCAGGGCAAGCTTTTAGTTCTCCCATATATTAGTGAGAGAGAAGGGAGGAGAGAGACTCATCCCTCAGTAGGCTATTTGTGCTGATCCATTTCTCCTGAACAAACAAAGGCTCTCAGCATTATTATCCCCGCTTTGTTTAGGCTAAAATATTCCACTACAGGCGGATAGCAGTGAAGAGAGTCAATAATTCAGCAAAACAAAGCTTTAGATTTCCCTGAAGAAAGTGTGAACCATTCTGGACTAGCCAGTTTATTAGGCTGTGTAAATATGAGGGGCACAGGAGGTTGGATCGTGGCAGGGGATTGCATGCCAAATTGCACCCTATTCATATAGGGCTCTGGTTGAAAGTTGTGCACTATATAAGGAATAGGGTGCATTTTTATGACGCAGACAGGAAGGAGCTCTATGTGTTGTAACACGTGTTTGGACTGTTTGTCTGGCTTGTTGTTTCAGCACCACAACCCTGTGGACAGCTCCATGTTGTTGTTTCAGCACCACAACACTGTGGACAGCTCCATGTTGTTGTTTCAGCACCACAACCCTGTGGACAGCTCCATATTGTTGTTTCAGCACCACAACACTGTGGACAGCTCCATGTTGTTGTTTCAGCACCACAACACTGTGGGCAGCTCCATGTTGTTTCAGCACCACAACACTGTGGACAGCTCCATGTTGTTTCAGCACCACAACAGGGTGGACAGCTCCATGTTGTTGTTTCAGCACCACAACACGGTGGACAGCTCCATGTTGTTGTTTCAGCACCACAACACTGTGGACAGCTCCATATATAACATTCAGCACCACAACACAAAGGACAGTGTCATAGTGTTCTGATTCTGTTCTAGATCTGTACGCTTCCATTTTGAATTTCATTTAGTTTCATTTCCTGATGCGTCACGGACTTCACACAAACACTACTGAAATTAAGTGAGTTTTAGATTCTCATTCTGTTATTGTACTGTACAGCCAAAGTTACGAGCTAGACAGCTGCAGATCAGTAGAGAGATAGTTAATGACTTGAGATGCTCACTTACAGGCTTTTGTACTGGTAGCTTAAGATCTTTTTCTCTCCTGGATTTCCAAGCACACTTCTGAAAGAGGGAGAGGGAGAGACTTCCTGGTTGTGGAGTCAAGTGGAGGCCATTGGCTGTGTGAGTTATATCAGTCAGGATGTAGAGATCAAATAGACAGGAAGACAGAGGTTCACGTTGTGAATGTCTTTGTTGAAGATGTTCCTTTGAAGATGGAAGTTGTGATATGAAATCATCCTTGTCTAGTTTCAAAAATCCCTCTGTTGAATAAAACATAAAGCGTTTTTTTTTCTCTCAAGATACGGAGGCCTTGTCCCCAAAAACAAAAGGCGGTGTCACATTGTTTATGCGTTCAGAGCATCGGGCTGTTGAAGATGTTACAGAGAAGTGTTCTCCTTAAATGTTTCATCAGTGCCTATCATTATCAATGCCTACCTTTGATTTCTTGACATTGTATTGTGTTACAAAATAAGACGTTAAAATGTATTTAATATTTATTTATTTGTTCAGTGATCTATGCAACATACTTTCTAATGTAAAAGCGGAAGAAATATATCTAGCATTTTTAAAGATTAATGCAAAAATGTAATACTAATATAAGTTTATTATTCCCCCCCCCCCCATGGGTCAATACCTGTTAGAAACACCTTTGTCAGCGATAACAGCAGTGAGTCTTCTTGGCTTAGTCTCATAAGAGCTTTGCACACATTTATTGTGAGGTATTTGCCCATTATTCCTTTCCAAATTCTTCAAGCTCTGTCAATGTGTTGGGGATCATGGCAAAACAGCAATGTTCAAGTCTTGCCATAGAGTTTTTAGCAGGTTTAAGTCAAAACTGTCAGAAACTGTCGTCTCAGGATCATTCATTGTCTTCTTCGTAAACAACTCTAGTGTGGAGTTGGCCTTTGTGTTCTAGGTTATTGTCCTGCTCCCATTAATCTAGTGGAAAGCAGACTGAACCAGGTTATCCTCTAGGGTTTTGCCTGTGATTAGCTCCAGTCCGTTTCTTTTTATCCTGAAAAACTCCCCGGTCTTTGCCGATGTCAGGCATACCCATACCATGATGCAGGACAAAGAAAATCATGAGGCAGTTACTCAGTGATGTGTTGTGTTGGATCTGCATTTAGGACAAAGAAAATCAGGAGGCAGTTACTCAGTGATGTGTCGTGTTGGATCTGCATTTAGGACAAAGAAAGTGTATTATTTTGCAGTGTTGTGTTTTAGTAACACCTTAGTGTTTTGTTGCGTACAGGATGCACGTTTTGGTATAATTTATTCTGTATATTTGTCTTCTTTTCTCCATGTTGTTTTTCTTCAGTTATACATCAGTAATACTTTACTGATACTTCAGTGATACTTTGGTTCAGTAATACCTCTGTAATACTTTACTGATACTTCAGTGATACTTTAGTTCAGTAATACCTCAGTAATACTTTACTGATACTTCAGTGATACTTTAGTTCAGTAATACTTTACTGATACTTCAGTGATACTTTGGTTCAGTAATACCTCAGTGATACTTCAGTGATACTTTAGTTCAGTAATACTTCAGTAATACTTTACTGATACTTCAGTGATACTTTAGTTCAGTAATACCTCAGTAATACTTTACTGATACTTCAGTGATACTTTAGTTCAGTAATACTTCAGTAATACTTTACTGATACTTCAGTGATACTTTACTTCAGTAATACCTTAGTAATACTTTACTGATACTTCAGTGATACTTTGGTTCAGTAACACCTCAGTAATACTTTACTGATACTTCAGTGATACTTTAGTTCAGTAATACCTCAGTAATACTTTACTGATACTTCAGTGACACTTTAGTTCAGTAATACTTCAGTAATACTTTACTGATACTTCAGTGATACTTTAGTTCAGTAATACCTCAGTAATACTTTACTGATACTTCAGTGATACTTTAGTTCAGTAATACTTCAGTAATACTTTACTGATACCTCAGTGATACTTTAGTTCAGTAATACCTCAGTAATACTTTACTGATACTTCAGTAATACTTTACTGATACTACAGTAATACTTTACTGATACCTCAGTGATACTTTAGTTCAGTAATACTTCAGTAATACTTTACTGATACTTCAGTGATACTTTAGTTCAGTAATACTTCAGTAATACTTTACTGATACTTTAGTAATACTTTACTGATACTTCAGTGATACTTTAGCTCAGTAATACTTCAGTAATACTTTACTTATACCTCAGTAATAATTTACTGATACTTCAGTAATACTTTACTGATACTTCAGTGATACTTTAGTTCAGTAATACTTCAGTAATACTTTACTGATACCTCAGTGATACTTTAGTTCAGTAATACCTCAGTAATACTTTACTGATACCTCAGTAATACTTTACTGATACTTCAGTAATACTTTACTGATACTTCAGTGATACTTTAGTTCAGTAATACTTCAGTAATACTTTACTGATACTTCAGTGATACTTTAGTTCAGTAATACTTTACTGATACTTCAGTGATACTTTAGTTCAGTAATACTTCAGTAATACTTTTGTTGTGTACAAATGCATGTTTTGGAATAATTTTATTCCGTATATTTTAATGGTTATTTTCTCTCTGTCATTTAGGTCATTATTGTGGAGTCACTACGATCGTGTTGATCCATCCTCAGTTTTCTCCCATCACAGCCATTGAACTCTGTAGCTGGTTTAAAATCACCATTGGCCTCATCATCCCTAAACAGTTTCATTCCTGTCCTGCAGCGCAGTTCAAAAGATCGACTGTATCTTTGTGGTGTCTGGGTGGATAAATCCATCATCCAGAGCATAATTATTAACTTGACTACACTTAAAGAGATATTCAATATCTGATTTGTTATTGTTACCCATCTACCAATCACTGGCCTTCTTCATGAGGCTTCCGAAAAGCTCCCTGGTCTTTGTAGTTGAATCTGTGCTTGGAGTTCAATATTTGACTCAGGCCCCTTACATGCAACTTATAATGTGATTTGGAATTGGAGTCCCAGACTCCCAGACTACAATTGTAGTAGTCTCCTCTACATCGCTGTCTGTCTGCTGGTCTGTTCCTGTTCTGACTGGAGTTATTCCTGTGGTAGATTTCCCCGGTGGCCTCATTGGGCGGATGCGTGCTCTGCTCTCTTCTCTATGCTACAGTAGATAACTTCACTTCCCTCAGATCTTCCCTCTCACAGCCATTAGATAAAGTGCTATTCGTTTTAGCGGCGTAGTGATACGTTAACTGGGATGAATTCACTAGTGCGATTTGTTTTTCAAAATGTCCTCGGGACTTATCTCTACAGTGAGATTCAGCGTCTGTGGTTTCTCTGTTTCGACTGATGCAGCAGGACGATAATGAATGTGATGACTCCCAGGCTTTGAGTTGGAGTTTAGAGATTTCACCCCCCCCCCACCCCCCTCCATTCCTCCCTCTGACATTTTCCCAGGGTCAGGAAAGATGCTCAGAGAGCAGCAACCCTTTTATCAAGTGCCCTTGCGTTGAGACACAGAGAGTGTAAAGATGTACAGCCGCTATGCTTCTAACGGGAAATATGTTTATCTTTCATAGAAAGTGAGTGAGAGTAACACAACTGTCCAGGAAGCAACACAGAACAATATGATCATTAAACAGTGAGAGAAGGACTTGGCCGTACTGCAGCGTCATGAGCAACATTTGACCCGTAGCCGTGAATGTCTTAAACAGAACTAATGTTGGATTTGAAATGCAGCACGTCATGGTGGCTCTACTGGGTTTGAAGCCTAGGTTAACCTAATCTGTTATTCAAATTAAAGTACATTTAGCATTTGATGTACATGTATGTGTTATCCTGATAATCCTGATATTTGAGCAGCTGCCTGGCTGTTGAGAGAGAGATAGCAGAGATGAGAGAGATATCAGAGATGAGAGAGAGATGAGAGAGCGAGATGAGAGAGATGAGATGCTACTGCTTCTGGTGGATTTAACACCCTGAGAGAGAGAGAGAGACAGAGAGAGAGAGAGAGACAGAGAGAGAGAGAGACAGAGAGAGAGAGAGAGAGAGGTTTAACACCCAGAGAGAGAGAGAGAGACAGAGAGAGAGAGAGACAGAGAGAGAGAGACAGAGAGAGAGAGAGAGAGAGAGAGAGAGAGAGACAGAGAGAGAGAGACAGAGAGAGAGAGAGACAGAGAGAGAGAGAGACAGAGAGAGAGAGACAGAGAGAGAGAGACAGAGAGAGAGAGACAGAGAGAGAGAGAGACAGAGAGAGAGAGACAGAGAGAGAGAGAGAGAGAGAGACAGAGAGACAGAGAGAGAGAGAGAGAGAGAGAGAGAGAGAGAGAGAGAGAGAGAGACAGAGAGAGAGAGAGAGAGGTTTAACACCCTTCCTACAGGACACAGATTCCATGTGTGCGTAGGCTTACTTGTGATTATCTTCCTTCGCTGGCTCCAGTTGTAAGCTCCACCACATCATGCTAGGGCGCTAGGCGCTAGCTGCTGTCTGATACACCCTGGCTAGGTCTCAAATGGCACCCTATTCCCTACATAGTGCACTACTTTTAACCAGAGCCCCATAGGGAATAGGGTTCCATTTGGGACGGGACTCCAGCATAACGCTTTGAGCCTGGTGATGAAAAGCCACAGTGTTGGCACGGCAGCCATCTAAATCAACATACAAAGATAGAGCCATGCTTCATCCAGGACAAGGATTCCTTCAGTAGTACTGAGACAGTGTGTGTGTCCTAAATGGCTCCCTGTTCCCTATGTTGTCCATAGGGCTCTGGTGATAGGGCATAGGGTGTTGTTTGGGACACACCCCCCCCCCTTTTAATGCCTTTTAATATGCACGCAGAACCCTTTTTTTCTCACAAATTGTACCCTATTCCCTATATAGTGCACTACTTTTGACCTGAACCCTATGAGCCATGGTCAAAAGTAGTGCACTATATTGAAAATAGAGTGTCATTTGGGAAGCAGACCCAGAACTGAAATATGACATGTTGATATCGTACGGGTTATTTTCTGTAGTATTCTGTCAAGCTACATCAACCCCATGACTGACTATATGAATATACCAACTCATTAACTTATTATACTTATTAACTAAACTTCTACTGTCACTAGCATGTGTTGGCCTCTCTTTGAAATGATCTCCTGCTCATAGGTCGAACCCTCATCATCATTATTCTGGGACTAAACCTTTCTCCCTTTGATGGTGGGAACAGAGAGAGAGAGAGAGAGAGAGAGCAGTTAGGTAGAGAAGGGGTCAATTAGTAATTCTCTGTTCTCTCTCTCTCTCTCTGTCTCTCGCCTTCCTGTCTCTCTCTCTGTTCTCTCTCTCTCTCTCTCTATCTGTCACTGTCTCTTTGTCTGTCTCTGTCTCTGTCTCTCTCTCTCTCTCTCTCTCTCTCTCTCTCTCTCTGTTCTCTCTCTCTCTCTCTCTCTCTCTCTCTCTCTCTCTCTCTCTCTCTCTCTGTCTGTCACTGTCTCTTTGTCTCTCTGTCTCTCTCTCTCTCTCTCTCTCTGTTCTCTCTCTCTCTGTTCTCTCTCTCTCTCTCTCTCTCTCTCTGTCTGTCACTGTCTCTTTGTCTGTCTCTGTCTCTCTCTCTCTCTCTCTCTCTCTCTGTCTCTCTCTCTCTGTCTCTCTCTCTCTCTCTCTCTCTCTCTGTCTGTCACTGTCTCTTTGTCTGTCTCTGTCTCTCTCTCTCTCTCTCTCTCTCTCTCTCTCTGTCACTGTCTCTTTCTCTCTGTCTGTTTTTCTGTCTCTCTCTCTCTCTGTCTCTCTCTCTCTCTCTCTCTCTCTCTCTCTCTCTCTGTCTGTCACTGTCTCTTTGTCTCTCTCTCTCTCAATTCAATTCAATTCAATTCAAGGGCTTTATTGGCATGGGAAACGTGTTAACATTGCCAAAGCAAGTGAGGTAGACAACATACAAAGTGAATATATAAAGTGCAAAACAACAAAAATGAACAGTAAACATTACACATACAGAAGTTTCAAAACAGTAAAGACATTACAAATGTCATATTATATATATATATATACAGTGTTCTAACAATGTACAAATGGCTAAAGGACACAAGATAAAATAAATAAGCATAAATATGGGTTGTATTTACAATGGTGTTTGTTCTTCACTGGTTGACCTTTTCTCGTGGCAACAGGTCACAAATCTTGCTGCTGTGATGGCACACTGTGGTATTTCACCCAGTAGATATGGGAGTTTTTCAAAATTGGATTTGTTTTCGAATTCTTTGTGGATCTGTGTAATCTGAGGGAAATATGTCTCTCTAATATGGTCATACATTGGGCAGGAGGTTAGGAAGTGCAGCTCAGTTTCCACCTCATTTTGTGGGCAGTGAGCACATAGCCTGTCTTCTCTTGAGAGCCATGTCTGCCTACGGCGGCCTTTCTCAATAGCAAGGCTATGCTCACTGAGTCTGTACATAGTCAAGGCTTTCCTTAATTTTGGGTCAGTCACAGTGGTCAGGTATTCTGCCGCTGTGTACTCTCTGTGTAGGGCCAAATAGCATTCTAGTTTGCTCTGTTTTTTTGTTAATTCTTTCCAATGTGTTAAGTAGTTATCTTATTGTTTTCTCATGATTTGGTTGGGTCTAATTGTGCTGCTGTCCTGGGGCTCTGTAGTGGGTGTTTGTGTTTGTGAACAGAGCCCCAGGACCAGCTTGCTTAGGGGACTCTTCTCCAGGTTAATCTCTCTGTAGGTGATGGCTTTGTTATGGAAGGTTTGTGAATCGCTTCCTTTTAGGTGGTTGTAGAATTTAACAGCTCTTTTCTGGATTTTGATAATTAGTGGGTATCGGCCTAATTCTGCTCTGCATGCATTATTTGGTGTTCTACGTTGTACACGGAGGATATTTTTGCAGAATTCTGCGTGCAGAGTCTCAATTTGGTGTTTGTCCCATTTTGTGAAGTCTTGGTTGGTGAGCGGACCCCAGACCTCACAACCATAAAGGGCAATGGGCTCTATGACTGATTCAAGTATTTTTAGCCAGATCCTAATTGGTATGTTGAAATTTATGTTTCTTTTGATGGCATAGAATGCCCTTCTTGCCTTGTCTCTCAGATCGTTCACAGCTTTGTGGAAGTTACCTGTGGTGCTGATGTTTAGGCCAAGGTATGTATAGTTTTTTGTGTGCTCTAGGGCAACAGTGTCTAGATGGAATTTGTATTTGTGGTCCTGGTGACTGGACCTTTTTTGGAACACCATTATTTTGGTCTTACTGAGATTTACTGTCAGGGCCCAGGTCTGACAGAATCTGTGCATAAGATCTAGGTGCTGCTGTAGGCCCTCCTTGGTTGGTGACAGAAGCACCAGATCATCAGCAAACAGCAGACATTTGACTTCGGATTCTAGCAGGGGGAGGCCGGGTGCTGCAGACTTTTCTAGTGCCCTCGCCAATTCGTTGATATATATGTTGAAGAGGGTGGGGCTTAAGCTGCATCCCTGTCTAACCCCAGGACCCTGTGTGAAGAAATGTGTGTGTTTTTTGCCAATTTTAACCGCACACTTGTTGTTTGTGTACATGGATTTTATAATGTCGTATGTTTTACCCCCAACACCACTTTCCATCAGTTTGTATAGCAGACCCTCATGCCAGATTGAGTCGAAGGCTTTTTTGAAATCAACAAAGCATGAGAAGACTTTGCCTTTGTTTTGGTTTGTTTGATTGTCAATTAGGGTGTGCAGGGTGAATACATGGTCTGTTGTACGGTAATTTGGTAAAAAGCCAATTTGACATTTGCTCAGTACATTGTTTTCATTGAGGAAATGTACGAGTCTGCTGTTAATAATAATGCAGAGGATTTTCTCTCTCTCTCTCTCTCTCTCTCTCTCTCTCTCTCTCTGTCACTGTCTCTTTCTCTCTGTCTGTTTTTCTGTCTCTCTCTCTCTCTCTCTCTCTCTCTCTCTTTCTCCAGGTTGTCCTGTGGCTATCAAGAGAGTGGGCAGGAACAAGAGGATCTCTCTGGCAGCTGCCGCCATGACAGCCTTGGAATCAGACCCCTCCAGACTCCAAGGGCCTTCGCCCTCCTCCTGCTCTCCCTCGTTCATTCATCCCCTCCGCCTGTTCCAACTGTCACCTATCAAGATCCCCTTTCGCCTGTCTCCACCTGGCCCAGGTAAACAAACTCCTGTGATGCCTGGCTGAAATGCACCCCATTCCTACTTTTAACCACGGCCTACAGAGCTCTGGTCTAAAGTAACGCACTAAATAGGGAATTGTGTGCCATGTTATAAGTTGTGCACTAAATAGGGAATAGGGGGCCATTTCAGATACAACCTCTGTTTAGCTAATCCAGGATGTGTGTCTGCAGTCTGTTGATGTGTTTTAGGTTGGTGTTGTTTAAGGTCTATTGACCCAACTGCAGGGTTTTTTGGCATCATTATTACCAGCAGGTCTTTAACTAAGGCTGTTATGTCCAAACTGCAGGGTTTATTGGCATCATTATTACCAGCGGGTCTTTAACTAAGTGTGTTACTGTGTGTCCTAATTGGTGAATTGTAATTGCAAATATGAGGCATTGTGCGAATGGTAACATTAAACAGCTTTGTTTTTATTGTATTTAATACAGAATCTTTCTTTGAACTACAACAGGCTTCTTTCTACATTGCATTATATAGTAGTTCATGCGAGAAAGGTTTTAATTTTTGCCAGCAGTATTAGGGTCATGGTTGATATATGAAGCATCCTCAACTTCAAATGCAGACTGTGGTGTATTTTGTATTCCAAGTAGCAATTAGCTAGTGGATCTTCCTGGGTGGAAAGGTTACTGTATAATGATCTGTTACTATCTGGGTTACTGTATAATGATCTGTTACTATCTGGGTTACTGTATAATGATCTCTTAATACCTGGACAGTTGGGTTACTGTATAAGGATCTGTTACTACCTGGACAGTTGGGTTACTGGTTACTGTATAATGATCTGTTACTACCTGGACAGTTGGGTTACTGTATAAGGATCTGTTACTACCTGGACAGCTGGGTTACTGGTTACTGTATAATGATCTGTTACTACCTGGACAGTTGGGTTACTAGTTACTGTATAATGATCTGTTACTACCTGGACAGTTGGGTTACTGGTTACTGTATAATGATCTGTTACTACCTGGACAGTTGGGTTACTGGTTACTGTATAATGATCTGTTACTACCTGGACAGTTGGGTTACTGGTTACTGTATAATGATCTGTTACTACCTGGACAGCTGGGTTACTGTATAATGATCTGTTACTACCTGGGTTACTGTATAATGATCTGTTACTACCTGGACAGCTGGGTTACTGGTTACTGTATAATGATCTGTTACTACCTGGACAGCTGTGTTACTGTATAATGATCTGTTACTACCTGGACAGTCGGGTTACTGTATAATGATCTGTTTCTACCTGGACAGCTGGGTTACTGTATAACGATCTGTTTCTACCTGGACAGTTGGTTTACTGTATAATGATCTGTTACTACCTGGACAGTTGGTTTACTGTATAATGATCTGTTACTACCTGGACAGTCGGGTTACTGTATAATGATCTCTTACTACCTGGACAGTTGGGTTACTGGTTACTGTATAATGATCTGTTACTACCTGGACAGTTGGTTTACTGTATAATGATCTGTTACTACCTGGACAGTTGGGTTACTGTATAATGATCTCTTACTACCTGGACAGTTGGGTTACTGGTTACTGTATAATGATCTGTTACTACCTGGACAGTTGGGTTACTGGTTACTGTATAATGATCTGTTACTACCTGGACAGTTGGGTTACTGTATAATGATCTCTTACTACCTGGACAGTTGGGTTACTGGTTACTGTATCATGATCTGTTACTACCTGGACAGTTGGGTTACTGGTTACTGTATAATGATCTGTTACTACCTGGACAGTTGGGTTACTGGTTACTGTATAATGATCTGTTACTACCTGGACAGTTGGGTTACTGGTTACTGTATAATGATCTGTTACTACCTGGGCAGTTGGGTTACTGTATAATGATCTGTTACTACCTGGACAGTTGGTTTACTGTATAATGATCTGTTTCTACCTGGACAGTTGGGTTACTGTATAATGATCTGTTACTACCTGGACAGTTGGGTTACTGGTTACTGTATAATGATCTGTTACTACCTGGACAGTTGGTTTACTGTATAATGATCTGTTTCTACCTGGACAGTTGGGTTACTGGTTACTGTATAATGATCTGTTACTACCTGGACAGTTGGGTTACTGTATAATGATCTGTTACTATCTGGGTTACTGTATAATGATCTGTTACTACCTGGGCAGTTAGGTTACTGTATAATGATCTTTTACTACCTGGACAGTTGGGTTACTGTATAATGATCTGTTACTACCTGGACAGTTGGGTTACTGTATAATGATCTGTTACTACCTGGACAGTTGGGTTACTGGTTACTGGTACTACCCCTTCCTCTCCCTTCATTCTCTCCCTGTACCACCTCATTGTAAAGGATGAGGAGAGGGAATTTCATTTGGCTGAAGTGGACATGTTTAAATCAAGGGTCAACACGCCATTATTGGATTCAGAAAATGAGTCTGGTACTGTAGGTAATTTACTGGTGGAACCAGACCATGTCTACCTCTGTCTCTGTTCTCTGTCTCTGTTATCTGTCTCTGTTCTATGTCTGTGTTCTCTGTCTCTGTTCTCTCTCTCTGTTCTCTTTCTCTGTTACGTTATCTGTTATCTGTTATCTCTCTCTGTTCTCTCTCTCTGTTCTCTCTCTCTGTTCTCTGTCTCTGTTCTCTCTCTCTGTTCTCTCTCTCTGTTCTCTGTTTCTGTTCTCTCTGTTCTCTCTGTTCTCTGTCTCTGTTCTCTCTGTTCTCTGTCTCTGTTCTCTCTCTCTGTTCTCTGTCTCTGTTCTCTCTCTCTGTTTTCTGTCTCTGTTCTCTCTCTCTGTTCTCTCTCTCTGTTCTCTCTCTCTGTTCTCTGTCTCTGTTCTCTGTCTCTGTTCTCTGTTCTCTGTCTCTGTTCTCTGTCTCTGTTCTCTGTCTCTGTTCTCTGTCTCTGTTCTCTCTCTCTGTTCTCTGTCTCTGTTCTCTCTGTTCTCTGTCTCTGTTCTCTCTCTCTGTTCTCTCTCTCTGTTCTATGTCTCTGTTCTCTGTCTCTGTTCTCTGTCTCTGTTCTCTGTCTCTGTTCTCTCTCTCTGTTCTCTCTCTCTGTTCTCTGTCTCTGTTCTCTGTCTCTGTTCTCTGTCTCTGTTCTCTGTCTCTGTTCTCTGTCTCTGTCCTCTCTCTCTGTTCTCTGTCTCTGTTCTCTGTCTCTGTTCTCTGTCTCTGTTCTCTCTCTCTGTCCTCTCTCTCTGTTCTATGTCTCTGTTCTCTCTGTTCTCTGTCTCTGTTCTCTGTCTCTGTTCTCTGTCTCTGTTCTCTGTCTCTGTTCTCTCTCTCTGTTCTCTCTCTCTGTTCTCTGTCTCTGTTCTCTGTTCTCTGTCTCTGTTCTCTCTCTCTG
This sequence comes from Oncorhynchus kisutch, assembly GCF_002021735.2. Taxonomy (NCBI): domain Eukaryota; kingdom Metazoa; phylum Chordata; class Actinopteri; order Salmoniformes; family Salmonidae; genus Oncorhynchus; species Oncorhynchus kisutch. Next base: position 6,326,343 of record NW_022261981.1, on the reverse strand, counting down.
TTCTCTGTCTCTGTTCTCTGTCTCTGTTCTCTCTCTCTGTTCTCTCTCTCTGTTCTCTGTCTCTGTTCTCTGTCTCTGTTCTCTCTCTCTGTTCTCTCTCTCTGTTTTCTGTCTCTGTTCTCTCTCTCTGTTCTCTCTCTCTGTTCTCTGTCTCTGTTCTCTGTCTCTGTTCTCTGTCTCTGTTCTCTCTCTCTGTTCTCTCTCTCTGTTCTCTCTCTCTGTTCTCTGTCTCTGTTCTCTCTCTCTGTTCTCTCTCTCTGTTCTCTCTCTCTGTTCTCTGTCTCTGTTCTCTGTCTCTGTTCTCTGTCTCTGTTCTCTCTCTCTGTTCTCTCTCTCTGTTTTCTGTCTCTGTTCTCTCTCTCTGTTCTCTCTCTGTTCTCTCTCTGTTCTCTCTGTTTTCTGTCCCTGTTCTCTCTCTGTTATCTGTTCTCTGTTCTCTCTCTGTTCTCTCTCTTTGTTTTCTGTTATCTCACTCTATCTCTCTCTCTCTTACATCAATTCAATTTCAATGTAATGGCTTTATTGACATGGGAAACATATGTTTACAATGTTAAAGCAAGTGAAAGAGGTAAAAAAAATGACAGTAAACATTACACTGACAAACGTTCCAAAAGAATAAAGACATTTAACATTAAATAAATAAACTTAAATATAATTTGTATTTACAATGCTGTTTGTTCTTCACTGGTTGCCCTTTCCTTGTGGCAACAGGTCACAAATCTTGCTGCTGTGATGGCACACAGTGGTATTTCACCCAGTAGATATGGGAGATTATCAAAACTGGGTTTGTTTTTCAATTCTTTGTGGGTCTGTGTAATCTGAGGGAAATATGTGCCTCTAATATGGTCATACATTGGTCAGGAGGTTAGGAAGTGCACCTCATTTTGTGGGCTGTGAACACATAGTCTGCCTTCTCTTGAGAGCCAGTTCTGAATGTGCATTCAAATGTCATAAATCAACACTGCAGAGCTCTCCCTGTCCTCTGCAGTGCCTTGATTGTATTACTGCTGATGATATCTGGAAATGTGCATGTACACCCTGGCCCATCTACTGTTGCCAGCCCCAATTCTGACTTGTGCTCTGATATCTGCTTCACTGATTTCTGCTCTCGTTAAAAGCCTGGGTTTTCTGCACGTTAACACTAGAAGCTTATGACCTAAAATGGATCAACTGAAAGTGTGGGTTCACAGCTCCAATCCAGATGTGTTGGTCATTACTGAGACGTGGTTAAGGAAGAGTGTTTTGAATACTGATGTTAACTTTTCTGGTTATAACCTTTATCGGCAAGACAGGTCTTCCAAAGGTGGGGGAGTGGCAATCTTTACCAAGGATCACCTTCAGTGCTCTGTTGTCTCCACCAAGTCTGTCCCCAAACAATTTGATTTGCTGGATTTAAGCATTAAACTTTCAAATGGCTCTTTGCTGACTGTTGCTGGGTGTTATCATCAGCACCGGCCTGTACCCTAACTGCCCTAAACTCTCTCCTGGCCCCTTACACTAAGTCTGAATTTGTCCTGCTAGGTGACCTAAACTGGGACATGCTTAAACCACCTGACCAAGTCCTAAAGCAATGGGACTCCCTCAATCTTTCTCAGATTATTACCAATCCCACAAGGTATGACTCCAAACACCCAGAAAAGGCTACTCTCCTTGATGTTATCCTCACAAATAATCCCGATATCCCGGTATCAGTCTGGTGTTTTCTGTAATGACCTTAGTGATCACAGTTTTACAGCCTGTGTTCGTAATGGCAGCTCAGTGAAACGATCTGTCCTGATTTGTCATAGACGCTTGCTAAAAAATGTGATCTAGCAGAGTTACTCCACCTCAAGAATTGCATTTGGTGAAAGGCTCGGCACACACATACTCAGGCTGACTGGCTCACATTCAGGCAAATGAGAAATAAGTGCACTCAGGCTATCCGGAAGGCCAAAGTGAGTGACTTTAAGGAGCAGTTCTCTCTCTGTGGGTCGAACCCCAAGAAGTTCTGTAAAACGATTAAAGACCTGGAGAATAAACCCTCCTTCTCACAGCTTCCCATGTCCCTTAAAGTTGATGATGTGTTTGTTACTGACAAGAAGCACATGGCTGAGCTCTTTAAATCACCACTTCATTAAGTCAGGATTCCTATTTGACTCAGCCAAGCCTCCTTCCCCATCCAACATTTCCTCATCTCCCACCCCTTCTAATGCCACTAGCCCGATGCTTCTCCCTCTTTTACCCCACTACAAAGTTTCTCTGAGGTGCAAAATGAGCTCCTTAAACTTTACCCCCAAAAAACATCTGTGTCAGATGGTTTAGACCCTTTCTTCTTTAAGGTTGCTGCCCCTATCATCACCAAGCCTATCTCTGACCTTTTTAACCTGTCTCTCCTCTCTGGGGAGGTTCCCATTGCTTGGAAGGCAGCCATGGTTCATCCTTTATTTAAAGGGGGAGATCAAGCTGATCATAACTGTTTCGGGCCCATTTCTATTTTGCCCTTATCAAAAGTGGTGGAAAAAGTTGTCAATAATCAGATGACTGACTTTCTTGATGTCTATAGTATTCTCTCTGGTATGCAATCTGGTTTCTGCTCAGGTTATGAATGTCTCACTGCAACCTTAAAGGTCCTCAATGATGTCACCATTGCCCTTGATTCTAAGCAATATTGTGCTGCTATTTTTATTGACTTGGCCAAAGCTTTTGATAGGATAGACCATTCCATTATTGTGGGTCGGCAAATGAGTATTGGTGTCTCTGAGGGGTCGATGGGCTGGTTTGCTAAATACCTCTCTTAAAGAGTGCAGTGTGTAAAGTCAGAAAATCTGCTGTCTCAGCCACTGCCTGTCACCAAGGGAGTACACGAAGGCTCGATCCTAGGCCCCACGCTCTTCTCAATTTACATCAACAACATATCTCAGGCAGTAGGAAGCTCTCTCATCGTTTATATGAAGATGATACAGTCTTATACTCAGCTGGCCCCTCCCTGAATTTTGTGTTAATTAAACGCTCTACAACAAAGCTTTGTTAGTGTCCAACAAACTTTCTCTGCCCTGAACCTTGGTCTGAACACCTCCAATACAAAGATCATGTGATTTGGTAAGAAGAATGCCCCTCTTCCCACAGGTGTTATTACTACCTCTGAGGGTTTAGAGCTTGAGGTAGTCACCTCATACAAGTACGTGGGAGTATGGCTAGATGGTACACTATCCTTCTCTCAGCACATATCAAAGCTGCAGGCTAAAGTTAAATCTAGACTTGGTTTCCTCTATCGTAATCGCTTCTCTTTAACACCAGCTGCCAAACTAACCCTGATGCAGATGACCATCCTACCCATGCTAGATTATAGAGATGTAATTTATAGATCGGCAGATAAGGGTGCTTTTGAGTGGCTTGATGTTCTTTACCATTTGGCCATCAGATTTACCACCAATGCTCCTTATAGGACACATCACTGCACTCTATACTCCTCTGTAAACTGGTCATCTCTGTATACCTGTCGCAAGACCCACTGGTTGATGCTTATTTATAAAACCTTCTTAGGCCTCACTCCCCCCTATCTGAGATATCTACTACAGCCCTAGTCCTCCACATACAACACCCGTTCTGCCAGTCACATTCTGTTAAAGGTCCCCAAAGCACACACATCCCTGGGTCGCTCCTCTTTTCAGTTCGCTGCAGCTAGTTGCAGTTGTCGTCTTAGGTCTCTCTTGTTGTGATGTGTGGTTTGTCCTATATTTTTTTATTTTATTTTTTAATCCAAGCCTCGTCCCAGCAGGAGGCCTTTTGGTAGGCCATTATTGTAAATACGAATTTGTTCTTAAATACATTTTTTTAAAGGTCTGACTACAGCAGCGTTTCTCAATAGCAAGGCTATGCTCACTGAGTCTGTACATTGTCAAAGCTTTCCTTAAGTTGGGGTCAGTCACAGTGGTCAGGTATTCTGCCACTGTGTACTCTCTGTTTAGGGCCAAATGGCATTCTAGTTTGCTCAGTTTTTTTGTTAATTCTTTCCAATGTGTCAAGTAATTATCTTTTTGATTGCTCATGATTTGGTTGGGTCTAATTGTGTTGCTGTCCTGGCACTCTGTGGGGTCTGTTGTGTTTGTGAAAAGAGCCCCAGGCCCAGCTTGCTTAGGGGGTACTCTTCTCCAGGTTCATCTCTCTGTTGGTGATGGCTTTGTTATGGAAGGTTTGGGAATCGCTTCCTTTTAGGTGGTTGTAGAATTTAACCGTTCTTTTCTGATTTTGATAATGCAGAGTCTCAATTTGCTGTTTGTCCCATTTTGTGAATTCTTGGTTGGTGAGCGGACCCCAGACCTCACAACCATAAATCTCTCACTCACTCACTCACTCACTCACTCACTCACTCACTCACTCACTCACTCACCGCTAGCCTGTGTGTGTAGGAAGACTGTTTTAGTCAGAGCGCTAGCCTGTCAGAGTGTGTAGGAAGACTGTTTTAGTCAGACCGCTAGCCTGTCAGAGTGTGTAGGAAGACTGTTTTAGTCAGAGCGCTAGCCTGTGTGTGTAAGAACAACACTTCTTTATAATCCCTCCTCTCCGCCCCCCTCCCTCCCTAACTCCCCGCCTCAAAGCCTACGTGCTCCCTCCCTCCCTCCCTAACTCCCTACCTCCCTACCTCCCTCCCTCCCTCCCTAACTCCCCGCCTCAAAGCCTACCTGCTCCCTCCCTCCCTCCCTAACTCCCTGCCTCCTAACCTACCTACCTCCCTACCTCCCTAACTCCCTGCCTCCCTCCCTCCCTACCTCCCTCCCTCCCTAACTCCCTGCCTCCCTCCCTCCCTTCCTTCCTTATTTCCTCCCGCCTCCCTCCCTCCCTACCCTCCTGCCTTCCTTTATTTAATCCTCCCTCCCTCCCTGCCTGCCTGCGTAGTATCTGGCAGCATGCTCACACACTCACATTGCCTGGGCTGGGAGGATGGAGTATAGCAGTCTGCTCTATGCTTGCATCCCAAATGGCACCCTATTCCCTATACATATGGGCACTGGTCTAAAGTAGTTCACTATATATAGGGAACAGGGTTCCATTTAGTTCAGGGCCCAGGATCGTTCTGCTTTGACCTCAAAGGACACTTAAGAGGGAAGTACGGTCACTGCACAGCATGATTGTTTGTATTGTTCCCATAAACCCCTGTGTTTATTGAGTTGATATTTTTGAAGGTTTTGTTGGTGGAGATCTACTTCATATCA
>NW_022261981.1:6268651-6318651 GCF_002021735.2 Oncorhynchus kisutch | reverse complement strand
TTAACCTGACAGCTTATGTCCCCGAAGGTTAAGATAACTTTCTTTCACATCATCTTTAAGTGATGTTAACATTAATTTCTAACCTACTGAATAAGTGCTATTTATGTTCTTAATTACCATAAGGAGAGGCCTAAGACTTAATTTGTGTTGAACACGGAGCGACAAGAACTAACAGCAAATTGAATTTTAGAAATGCAAGGAACATTTTCTCTCAGGAACACCAGTCTAGAACAAACTCAGCAGACCCACACAGATATATTACTGTCAGTCATTCCCCTTACTGGAATACAAACCAGGACAGTCATTCATACCAGGATAGTCATTCATACCAGGACAGTCATTCATACCAGAACTGTACCGGCTAGAAGAGAGAACAGTCATCCATACCAGAACAGTCATTCATACCAGGACAGTCATTCATACCAGGACAGTCATTCATACCAGGACAGTCATTCATACCAGGACAGACAATTCATACCAGGACAGTCATTCATATCAGGACAGTCATTCATACCAGAACAGTCATTCATACTAGGACGGTCATTCATACCAGGGCAGTCATTCATACCAGGACAGTCATTCATACCAGGACAGTCATTCATACCAGAACTATACCTCCTAGAAGAGAGAAGAGTCCTTCATACCAGAACAGTCATTCATACCAGTACTATACCTCCTAGAAGAGAGAACAGTCATTCATACCAGTACTATACCGCCTAGAAGAGAGAACAGACATCCATACCAGAACTATACCTCCTAGAAGAGAGAACAGTCATTCATACCAGTACTATACCTCCTAGAAGAGAGAACAGTCATTCATACCAGATCTATACCTCCTAGAAGAGAGAACAGTCATTCATACCAGTACTGTACCCCCTAGAAGGGAGACTAGTCATTCATACCAGTACTATACCTCTTAGAAGGGAGACTAGTCATTCATACCAGTACTGTACCCCCTAGAAGAGAGAACAGTCATTCATACCAGTACTATACCTCTTAGAAGGGAGACTAGTCATTCATCAAACCTGTACCAGAGCAGAGAACAGACCCCCAGTCATCTTAATTAAAACGTCTGTGTTTTGATTGTGATTTTGACATGTCCATGGTGTGTTTGGTTAGGAGGGGGGGGGGGGGGTAATATGACATGTCCATGGTGTGTTTGGTTAGGAGGGGGGGGGGGGGTAATATGACATGTCCATGGTGTGTTGGTTAGGGGGAGGGGGGGGGGTAATATGACATGTCCATGGTGTGTTTGGTTAGGAGGGGGGGGGGGGGGGTAATATGACATGTCCATGGTGTGTTTGGTTAGGGGGGGTAATATGACATGTCCATGGTGTGTTTGGTTAGGGGGGGGGACTGCCCATTAGGGTGAGGTGGGGGTGGGGACTGCCCATGAGGGGGGGGGGGCTGCCCATTAGGGGGAGGTGGGGGGGATGACTGCCCATTAGGGGGAGGTGGGGTGGGGGGACTGCCCATTAGGGGGAGGTGTGGGGGGGGGGGGGCTGCCCATTAGAGGGAGGTGTGGGGGGGGGGGCTGCCCATTAGGGGGAGGTGGGGGGGGGGGACTGCCCATTATGGGGAGGTGGGGGGGGCTGCCCATTAGGGGGAGGTGGGGGGGGGGGACTGCCCATTATGGGGAGGTGGTGGGGGGGGCTGCCCATTAGGGGGAGGTGGTGGGGGGGGCTGCCCATTAGGGGGAGGTGGGGGGGGACTGCCCATTATGCGGAGGTGGTGGGGGGGGCTGCCCATTAGGGGGAGGTGGTGGGGGGGGCTGCCCATTAGGGGGAGGTGGTGGGGGGGGCTGCCCATTAGGGGGAGGTGGGGCGGGGGGACTGCCCATTAGGGGGAGGTGGTGGGGGGGGGACTGCCCATTAGGGGGAGGTGGGGGGGACGACTGCCCATTAGGGGGAGGTGGGGGGGGGGGCTGCCCATTATGGGGAGGTGGTGCTGTGAAATGCTGGTTTACATGGAACCTGGTAGTCATGAGTGTTTCCACTGCCTGGTCAAGGAATAGAGGTGGTTCCAGGTGACTGTAACACACACACTCATACACGTACACAGGCTCATGCTTGGACACACATGGAAACACATAGACATGGAGACACATGGAGAGACATAGACACACATGGAGAGACATAGACATGGAGAGACATAGACACACATGGAGACACATAGACATGGAGACACATGGAGAGACATAGACACACATGGAGACACATAGACATGGAGACACATGGAGAGACATAGACACACATGGAGAGACATAGACATGGAGAGACATAGACACACATGGAGACTTAGAGACACAGACACACATGGAGACACATAGACATGGAGAGACATAGACACACATGGAGACTTAGAGACACAGACACACATGGAGACACAAACACACACATGGAGACACATGGAGACCTACAGAGACATACAGAGACACACAGAGACATATTGAGACATACAGAGACATGGAGACATATTGAAAAACATGGAGACATTTGGAGACACACAGAGACATATTGAGACACACAGAGACATATGGAGACACACGGAGACATATTGAGACATACAGAGACACATGGAGACATATTGAGACATATGGAGAGACACAGAGACATATTGAGACACACATGGAGACATATGGAGACACATGGAGACATGGAGACACACGGAGACATATTGAAAAACACAGAGACATATTGAGACATACGGAGACATATGGAGACACACGGAGACATATTGAAAAACACGGAGACATATGGAGACACACGGAGACATATTGAGACACATGGAGACATATGGAGACACACATGGAGACATATTGAGACATATGGAGACATATTGAGACATATGGAGACACATGGAGACATATTGAGACACATGGAGACATTTTGAGACATATGGACACATATGGAGACACGGAGACATATGGAGACACACATGGAGACATATTGAGACGTATGGAGACACATGGAGACATATTGAGACACACGGAGACATATTGAGACATACGGAGACATACGGAGACACATGGAGACATACGAAGACACATGGAGACACACAGAGACATATGGAGACATATTGAGACATACGGAGACACATGGAGACACACAGAGACATATGGAGACACACGGAGACATATTAAGACATATGGAGACATACGGAGACACATGGAGACACATGGAGACACACGGAGACATTGAGACACATGGAGACACACAGAGACATATTGAGACATATTGAGACATATGGAGACACATGGAGACCTATGGAGACATATGGAGACACATGGAGACACATGGAGACACACGGAGACATATTGAGACTTATGGAGACGTATGGCGACACATGGAGACACACGGAGACACATGGAGACATATTGAGACACATGGAGACACACGGAGACACATGGAGACACACATGGAGACATATGGAGACATATTGAGACATATGGAGACATATGGAGACACATGGAGACATATTGAGACACATGGAGACATTTTGAGACATATGGAGACACGGAGACATATGTAGACACACATGGAGACATATTGAGACATATGGAGACACATGGAGACATATTGAGACACACGGAGACACACGGAGACATACGGAGACACACGGAGACACATGGAGACACACGGAGACATATTGAGACATATGGAGACATACGGAGACACATGGTGACATACGAAGACACATGGAGACATATGGAGACACACAGAGACATATGGAGACATACGGAGACACATGGAGACATATGGAGACACACCGAGACACACAGAGACATATGGAGACACACGGAGACATATTGAGACACACGGAGACACACGGAGACACATGGAGACATATTGAGACACACAGAGACATATGGAGACACATGGAGACATATTGAGACATATGGAGACATATGGAGACACACGGAGACACATGGAGACACATGGAGACATGGAGACATATTGAGACACATGGAGACACACGGAGACACATGGAGACACACATGGAGACACATGGAGACATATGGAGACATATGGAGACACATGGAGACACACGGAGACACACGGAGACACACGGAGACACACATGGAGACACATGGAGACATATGGAGACATATGGAGACACATGGAGACATATTGAGACACACGGAGACACACGGAGACATACGGAGACACACGGAGACACATGGAGACACACGGAGACATATTGAGACATATGGAGACATACGGAGACACATGGTGACATACGAAGACACATGGAGACATATGGAGACACACAGAGACATATGGAGACATATTGAGACATACGGAGACACATGGAGACATATGGAGACACACCGAGACATATGGAGACACACGGAGACATATTGAGACACACGGAGACACACGGAGACACATGGAGACATATTGAGACACACAGAGACATATGGAGACACACGGAGACATATTGAGACATATGGAGACATATGGAGACACATGGAGACATGGAGACACATGGAGACACACGGAGACACATGGAGACACACATGGAGACACATGGAGACATATGGAGACACATGGAGACACACGGAGACACATGGAGACACACGGAGACACACGGAGACACATGGAGACACACATGGAGACACATGGAGACATATGGAGACATATTGAGACATATGGAGACACATGGAGACACACGGAGACATATGGAGACACACAAAAACACACACAGATTCAGTCCAGGCCTTATGCTGTCATTGGTTTGATAAGCTTTAATTAGGGAAAGCACACAAAAATACTGGTACACTGTTTTGAAGAATATTGTAGTTGATGTCAGCCGATGTTTATTTTGGTATCCATTGTTGAGTGATGTCACAGCTCCTTTGATAATGTGCAACAGCCTCATTAGTCCACCAGCAGGCCTGTAGTGAGAACAGCCTCGTTAGTCCAACAGCAGCTAATGAACACTGAAGATAAAACAGCAGACATTTAATACGACTAAAATATACTTTACTACTGAATCTTCTCTCATTTCGGTAATTAACAGTTCATCTATGGTAACTTTGGTATTTCATACTGGAAAAATAAAAAGATGAATATATGGTTGTAATTGTGTAGATCTGTGTCCGTATTGCCCATGGTATCCCAGTAGATACAATAGATTGAACAAACAGCCTCATTAACATATTTCTTTAAAGCATCTAATCAACAAGGGCATTATTTTAAATTTACAACTGCCAATCAAAAAACCTTTTACAACAAATACTATCGGCATTGTCTCCCCTCTCCCGTGGCTCCCCTCTCCCCTGTCTCCTCTCTCCACTGTCTCCCCTCTCTCCACTGCCTCCCCACTCCACTGTCTCCCCTTTCCACTGTCTCCCATCGCAGCTGTTTCCCCTCTCCACCGTCTCCCCTCTCTCCACTGCCATCCCTCTCCCCTGTCTCCCCTCTTCCGTGGCTCCCCTCTCCCCTGTTTCCTCTCTCCACTGTCTCCCCACTCCACTGTCTCCCCTCTCTACTGTCTCCCCTCTCTACTGTCACCTCTCTCCACAGGCTTCCCTCTCCCCTGTCTCCCCTCTCCCGTGGCTCCCCTCTATCCTGTCTCCTCTCTCTACTGTCTCCCCTCTCTCCTGTTTTCTCTCTCCACTGTCTCCCCTCTCCCGTGGCTCCCCTCTCCCCTGTCTCCTCTCTCCACTGTCTCCCCTCTCTCCTGTTTCCTCTCTCTACTGTCTCCCCTCTCTCCACTGTCTCCCCTTTCCACTGTCTCCCCTCTCCCGTTTCCCCTCTCTACTGTCTCCTCTCTCCACTGTCTCCCCTCTTCACTGTCTCCCCTCTCTAGTGTCTCCTCCCTCTCCTCTGTCTACTCTCTCTCCTCTGTCTCCTCCCTCTCTACCTGCCCCTCCCTCTATATTGTCTCCTCCCTCTCCTCTGGCTCCTCCCTCTCCTCTGTCTCCCCTCTCTCCTCTGCCTCCCCTCATCTCTGTCTCCCCTCTGTCTCCCCTCTCCACTGCCTCCCCTCTTTACTCATTGTCTCTAGACAGCCACTAACTATGAAGCTGCAGCAAGGAAATATGAGAGTGCTGTGCAGATATCTTTTCAGATGTTGAGTTCATCTTCCGTTAGTCAGGACCTCACATTCTTCATTCTTTACTTTAGTCCTTTCTGAGGTCTGTTCTAGTCCTAATGCAGTGTCTAACGTCATGGTAACAACCTTCTGAGGTCTGTTCTAGTCCTAATGCAGTGTCTAACGTCATGGTAACAACCTTCTGAGGTCTGTTCTACTCCTAATGCAGTGTCTAATGTCATGGTAACAACCTTCTGAGGTCTGTTCTAGTCCTAATGCAGTGTCTAACGTCATGGTAACAACCTTCTGAGGTCTGTTCTAGTCCTAATGCAGTGTCTAACGTCATGGTAACAACCTTCTGAGGTCTGTTCTAGTCCTAATGCACTACTTTAGACCAGGGCCTATAGGGTAGTAGTGCACTACTTTAGACCAGGGTCTATAGGGTAGTAGTGCACTACTTTAGACCAGGGTCTATAGGGTAGTAGTGGACTACTTTAGACCAGGGTCTATAGGGTAGTAGTGCACTACTTTAGACCAGGGTCTATAGGGTCGTAGTGCACTACTTTAGACCAGGGTCTCTAGGGTAGTAGTGCACTACTTTAGACCAGGGTCTATAGGGTAGTAGTGCACTACTTTAGACCAGGGTCTATAGGGTAGTAGTGCACTACTTTAGACCAGGGTCTATAGGGTAGTAGTGGACTACTTTAGACCAGGGTCTATAGGGTAGTAGTGCACTACTTTAGACCAGGGTCTATAGGTTAGTAGTGCACTACTTTAGACCAGGGTCTCTAGGGTAGTAGTGGACTACTTTAGACCAGGGTCTATAGGGTAGTAGTGCACTACTTTAGACCAGGGTCTATAGGGTAGTAGTGGACTACTTTAGACCAGGGTTTATAGGGTAGTAGTGCACTACTTTAGACCAGGATCTATAGGGTAGTAGTGCACTACTTTAGACCAGGGTCTATAGGGTAGTAGTGCACTACTTTAGACCAGGGTCTATAGGGTCGTAGTGCACTACTTTAGTCCAGGGTCTCTAGGGTAGTAGTGCACTACTTTAGACCAGGGTCTATAGGGTAGTAGTGCACTACTTTAGACCAGGGTCTATAGGGTAGTAGTGCACTACTTTAGACCAGGGTCTATAGGGTAGTAGTGCACTACTTTAGACCAGGGTCTATAGGGTAGTAGTGCACTACTTTAGTCCAGGGTCTCTAGGGTAGTAGTGCACTACTTTAGACCAGGGTCTCTAGGGTAGTAGTGCACTACTTTAGACCAGGGTCTATAGGGACGTAGTGCACTACTTTAGACCAGGGTCTATAGGGTAGTAGTGCACTACTTTAGACCAGGGCCTATAGTGAAGGTAAAGAAGAGGGTGTTATTTGAGAGTCCCATATACATTTTAACAAGGTCTCTTAAACCTCTCTCTTCTCATTTCTCAAAAGCATTCCTTTATTTGATTTTTATCTCTTTTAAATGTGAACCAGCGTGAAACCCCGTCTCATTCTCCCAGTGATCCTGTGAACTGCTGTCACAATACATGAAACAATATTCTCGCTGAGTAAAAGCAGATTCTCTCCCAATATTTTCGTGTCCCTCATGTGATGTTCAACTGCTATGAAAACAAAAACCTGTGAAATATGCCATTTTTTTTGGGGGGGGTGTGTTTTTTTTTCCTCCTTCCCATTAGTGGTCAGCATCTGCTAATATCAGGATGTACGAATGGAAATTAACTTAACAACTTCAAAGACTAATTTCTATGAACAAGGGGGGAAACCATCACCAAATTCACTGTGATACATTACATAGGAAGAAGAGGAGCCACAGCTCCATGCTACTGGTCAGACACAGAGAACTGACACTATATACATTATGTTGGGGTGGGATTGGCGGGGGCTGTGCGGGGTCCGTGGGGTTTCTGTGGGCTGTGTGGGGTCTGTGAGCTGTGGGGGCGGGGGGGTCTGTGGGGGTCTGTGGGCTGTGGGGGGTCTGTGGGCTGTGGAGGGTCCGTGGGTTGTGGGGGGTCCGTAGACTGTGGGAGGGGTCTGTGGGCTGTGGGGGGTCCGTGGACTGTGGGGGGGGGTCTGTGGGCTGTGGGGGGTCTGTGGGCTGTGGGGGGTCCGTGGGTTGTGGGGGGTCCGTGGACTGTGGGGGTGTCTGTCGGCTGTGGGGGGTCCGTGGACTGTGGGGGGGGTCCGTGGGCTGTGGGGGTCTGTGGGCTGTGGGGGGTCCGTGGACTGTGGGGGGGGGGTCTGTGGGCTGTGGGGGGTCCTTGGGCTGTGGGGGTTCCGTGGGTTATGGGGGTCTGTGGACTGTGGGGGGGTCTGTGGGCTGTGGGGGGTCTGTGGGCTGTGGGGGGGTCCGTGGGTTATGGGGGGGTCCCTGGACTGTGGGGGGTCTGTGGGCTGTGGGGGATCCTTGGGCTGTGGGGGGTCTGTGGGCTGTGGGGGGTCAGTGAGTTGTGGAGGGTCTGTGGGCTGTGGGGGGTCTGTGAGTTGTGGAGGGTCTGTGGGCTGTGGGGGGTCTGTGAGTTGTGGAGGGTCTGTGGGCTGTGGGGGGTCTGTGAGTTGTGGAGGGTCTGTGGGCTGTGGGGGGTCTGTGGGCTGTGGGGGGTCCGTGGGCTGTGGGGGGCCCATGGGCTGTGGGGGGTCTGTGGGCTGTGGGGGGTCCGTGGGCTGTGGGGGGTCCGTGGGCTGTGGGGGGTCCATGGGCTGTGGGGGGTCCGTGGGCTGTGGGGGGTCTGTGGGCTGTGGGGGGTCCGTGGGCTGTGGGGGGTCCGTGGGCTGTGGGGGGTCCATGGGCTGTGGGGGTTCTGTGGGCTGTGGGGGGTCCATGGGCTGTGGGGGGTCTGTGGGGGGAAAATAGAAGAATGATCTTAAATAAACGTGTTGTATTGTCACAATGGATAGGTGTTGTTTTACAGGGTCAGTCATAGTAGTATGATAGGTGTTGTTTTACAGGGTCAGTCATAGTAGAATGATAGGTGTTGTTTTACAGGGTCAGTCATAGTAGAATGATAGGTGTTGTTTTACAGGGTCAGTCATAGTAGTATGATAGGTGTTGTTTACAGGGTCAGTCATAGTAGTATGATAGGTGTTGTTTTACAGGGTCAGTCATAGTAGTACGATAGGTGTTGTTTTACAGGGTCAGTCATAGTAGTACGATAGGTGTTGTTTTACAGGGTCAGTCATAGTAGTATGATAGGTGTTGTTTTACAGGGTCAGTCATAGTAGTATGATAGGTGTTGTTTTACAGGGTCAGTCATAGTAGTATGATATGTGTTGTTTTACAGGGTCAGTCATAGTAGTATGATAGGTGTTGCTTTACAGGGTCAGTCATAGTAGTATGATAGGTGTTGTTTTACAGGGTCAGTCATAGTAGTACGATAGGTGTTGTTTTACAGGGTCAGTCATAGTAGTACGATAGGTGTTGTTTTACAGGGTCAGTCATAGTAGTATGATAGGTGTTGTTTTACAGGGTCAGTCATAGTAGTATGATAGGTGTTGTTTTACAGGGTCAGTCATAGTAGTATGATATGTGTTGTTTTACAGGGTCAGTCATAGTAGTATGATAGGTGCAGTGTAATGTGTTGTTTTACAGGGTCAGTCATTGTAGTATGATAGGTGTTGTTTTACAGGGTCAGTCATAGTAGTACGATAGGTATTGTTTTACAGGGTCAGTCATAATAGTATGATAGGTGTTGTTTTACAGGGTCAGTCATAGTAGTATAATAGGTGTTGTTTTACAGGGTCAGTCATAGTAGTATGTTAGGTGTTGTTTTACAGGGTCAGACATAATAGTGCAGCACCCCAGTTAAGTGCCTTGCGCAAGGGCACTTAAACTACTGAATGGTGATATATCTACTGAATGGTGTTATATCTACTGAATGGTGATATATCTACTGAATGGTGATATATCTACTGAATGGTGATATATCTCCTGAATGGTGATATATCTACTGAATGGTGCTATATCTACTGAATGGTGATATATCTACTGAATGGTGATATATCTACTGAATGGTGTTATATCTACTGAATGGTGATATATCTACTGAATGGTGTTGTATCTACTGAATGGTGTTGTATCTACTGAATGGTGTTATATCTACTGACTGGTGTTATATCTACTGACTGGTGTTATATCTACTGAATGGTGATATATCTACTGAATGGTGCTATATCTACTGAATGGTGATATATCTACTGAATGGTGATATATCTACTGAATGGTGATATATCTACTGAATGGTGTTGTATCTACTGAATGGTGTTATATCTCCTGAATGGTGATATATCTACTGAATGTGATATATCTACTGAATGGTGATATATCTACTGAATGGTGTTATATCTACTGAATGGTGTTGTATCTACTGAATGGTGTTGTATCTACTGAATGGTGTTGTATCTACTGAATGGTGTTATATCTACTGACTGGTGTTATATCTACTGACTGGTGTTGTACCTACTGACTGGTGTTATATCTACTGACTGGTGTTATTTCTACTGAATGGTGTTGTACCTACTGAATGGTGTTGTACCTACTGAATGGTGTTGTATCTACTGACTGGTGTTATATCTACTGACTGGTGTTATATCTACTGACTGGTGTTGTACCTACTGACTGGTGTTATATCTACTGACTGGTGTTATATCTACTGACTGGTGTTGTACCTACTGACTGGTGTTATATCTACTGACTGGTGTTATATCTACTGACTGGTGTTGTATCTACTGAATGGTGTTGTATCTACTGACTGGTGTTATATCTACTGACTGGTGTTATATCTACTGACTGGTGTTGTATCTACTGACTGGTGTTATATCTACTGACTGGTGTTATATCTACTGACTGGTCTCAGCCCTCAAGCTGTAGAAATACAGCACCTGCTTCAGTAGAAAACACTGTTGGTTTTTAGACTGCAGTGGTTACACATTTCCCTGTAAGACATGGATGTTTTTTCTTCCTAATAAGCGGCTCCTTTGTGTCTGCGGCCGCATTCATTGTCTCTGGCCTTGTGCTCCTCTGTCCGTCAGCGCAAAGAGTCTAGCTGCACCTTCTGTGGTAACACAATATTAAATACAGAGAGTCTAGCTACACCTTCTGTGGTAACACAACATTAAATACAGAGAGCCCGGCTTTGTGGTGATGGCTCTGCCTGGCTTTGTGGTGATGGCTCTGCCTGGCTTTGTGGTGATGGCTCTGCTTGGCATTGTGGTGATGGCTCTGCCTGGCTTTGTGGTGAGGGCTCTGCCCGGCTTTGTGGTGATGGCTCTGCCTGGCTTTGTGGTGATGGCTCTGCCCGGCTTTGTGGTGATGGCTCTGCCTGGCTTTGTGGTGATGGCTCTGCCCGGCTTTGTGGTGATGGCTCTGCCCGGCTTTGTGGTGATGGCACTGCCCGGCTTTGTGGTGATGGCTCTGCCTGGCTTTGTGGTGATGGCTCTGCTTGGCATTGTGGTGATGGCTCTGCCTGGCTTTGTGGTGAGGGCTCTGCCCGGCTTTGTGGTGATGGCTCTGCCTGGCTTTGTGGTGATGGCTCTGCCTGGCTTTGTGGTGATGGCTCTGCCTGGCTTTGTGGTGATGGCTCTGCCTGGCTTTGTGGTGATTTTCTCCTGGTAGGTGAAACTAACGCACACCTTTCTCTGTGGTGTTAAATCTGGCCTTTTAATCATCCTTTGGATAAGATAGGTTGGTATTTTGTGCCTTGAATTTCCGCCCAGTCACTCAGTTTTGATAAATGAAAATGAGGTGCGGGTTAGATAAGCTGACACTGATGGGAATCCTCCTTCTGCTCATCATATCAGAAATAAGCCAGTGAATAAGCCAGTCTCCAGTGATCCGTGGAAGACTAGCTGGCCAGCATGTATGAGAGATTAGGTTTTAACTTCCTAGATCTCACACAAGTGCATCACCTTTGACAAGAAGCCACAATATTGCAGGATCATTAGGCTCTTATTGTTTATCTGGACTTTTTTACTGGACACTAGACAGGAGATGGATCTACTGCCATGTACATGACCAGACAGGGGATGGATCTACTACCATGGACAGAACCAGACAGGGGATGGATCTACTGCCATGGACAGAACCAAACAGGGGATGGATCTACTGCCATGTACAGGACCAGACAGGGGATGGATCTACTGCCATGTACAGGACCAGACAGGGGATGGATCTACTGCCATGGACAGAACCAGACAGGGGATGGATCTACTGCCATGTACAGGACCAGACAGGGGATGGATCTACTGCCATGGACATGACCAGACAGGGGATGGATCTACTGCCATGTACAGGACCAGACAGGGGATGGATCTACTGCCATGTACAGGACCAGACAGGGGATGGATCTACTGCCATGGACAGGACCAGACAGGGGATTGATCTACTGCCATGTACAGGACCAGACAGGGGATGGATCTACTGCCATGGACAGAACCAGACAGGGGATGGATCTACTGCCATGGACAGGACCAGACAGGGGATGGATCTACTGCTGCAGACAAGATCAGACAGGGGATTGATCTACTGCCATGTACAGGACCAGACAGGGGATGGATCTACTGCCATGGACAGAACCAGACAGGGGATGGATCTACTGCCATGGACAGGACCAGACAGGGGATTGATCTACTGCCATGTACAGGACCAGACAGGGGATGGATCTACTGCCATGGACAGAACCAGACAGGGGATGGATCTACTGCCATGGACAGGACCAGACAGGGGATGGATCTACTGCTGCAGACAAGATCAGACAGTATTCAGCCTTATTCTAAAATGGATTAAAAAGTTTTTTCTTCATCAATATACACACAATACCCCATAATGACAAAGCAAAAACTGTTTTTTATAAATTGTTGCAATTGTATTAAAGTCAGCACTTTGTTGAAGCACCTTTGGCAGCGATTACAGCCTCGAGTCTTCTTGGTTATGACACTACAGGCTTGGCACACCTGTATTTGGAGAGTTTCTCCCGTTCTTCTCTGCAGATCCTCTCAAGCTCTGTCAGGTTGGAAGGGGAGCGTTGCTGCACAGCTATTTTCAGGTCTCTCCAGAAATGTTCGATCAGGTTCAAGTCCGGGATATGGCTGGGCCACTCAAGGACATTCAGAGACTTGTCACGAAGCCACTCCTGCATTTTTTTGGCTTTGTGCTTAGAGTTGTTGTCCTGTTCGAAGGTGAACCTTCACCACAGTCTGAGGTAATGAGTGCTCTGGAGCAGGTTTTCATCAGGGACCTCTCTGTACTTTGCTACATTCATCTTTGCCTCAATCCTGACTAGTCTCCCAGTCCCTGCTGCTGAAAAACATCCCCACAGCATGATGCTGCCACCACCATGCTTCACTGTAGGGATGGTGCCAGGTTTCCTCTTGATGTGACGCTTGGCATTCAGGCCAAAGAGTTCAATCTTGGTTTCATCAGACCAGAGCATCTTGTTTCTCATGGTCTGAGAGTCTTTAGGTGACTTTTGGGAAATTTAAGGCAAGCTGTCATGTGCCTTTTACTGAGGAGTGGCTTCCGTCTGGCCACTCTACCATAAAGGCCTGATTGGTGGAGTGCTGCAGAGATAGATGTCCTTCTGGAAGGTTCTCCCATCTCCACGGAGGAACTCTGGTGCTCTGTCAGAATGACCATCGGGTTCATGGTCACCTCCCTGACAAAAGCCCTTCTCCACCGACTGCTCAGTTTGGTGGGGTGGCCAGCTCTAGGAAGTGTCTCTGAGGTTCTAAACTTCTTCCATTAAAGAATGATGGAGGCCACTGTGTTCTTGGGGACCTTCAATGCTGCATAAATGTTTTGGTACCCTTCCCCAGATCTGTGCCTTGACACAGTCATGTCTTGGATTTCTACGGACAATTCCTTCAACTTCATGGCTAGGTTTTTGCTCTGACTTGCACTGTCAACTGTGGGACCCTTATATAGACAGGTATGTACCTTTCCAAATCATGTCCAAGCAATTGAATTTACTGCAGGTGCACTCCAATCAAGTTGTAGAAACATCTCAGGGATGATCAATGGAAACAGGATGCACCTGAGCTCAATCTCGAGTCTCATAGCAAAGAGTCTGAATACTTATGTAAAGGTATTTCTGTTTTTTTAAATGTCAATACATTTGCAAAAACATTTTTTAAAACCTGTTTTCGCATTGTCATTATGGGATGTCCTGTGTAGACTGCTGAGAATGTATATTTTTGTATCCATTGTCATTATGGGATGTCCTGTGTAGACTGCTGAGAATGTATATTTTTGTATCCATTGTCATTATGGGATGTCCTGTGTAGACTGCTGAGAATGTATATTTTTGTATCCATTGTCATTATGGGATGTCCTGTGTAGACTGCTGAGAATGTATATTTTTTTATCCATTTTAGAATAAGGCTGTAACGTAACAAAATGTACAAAAAAGTCAAGGGGTCTGAATACTTTCCGAAGGCACTGTATATACCCACAAACCGCATAGTGTATTTACCCACAAACCGCATAGTGTATATACCCACAAACCACATAGTGTATATACCCACAAACCACATAGTGTATATACCCACAAACCACATAGTGTATATACCCACAAACCACATAGTGTATATACCCACAAACCACATAGTGTATATACCCACAAACCACATAGTGTATATACCCACAAACCGCATAGTGTATTTACCCACAAACCGCATAGTGTATATACCCACAAACCGCATAGTGTATTTACCCACAAACCGCATAGTGTATATACCCACAAACCACATAGTGTATATACCCACAAACCACATAGTGTATATACCCACAAACCACATAGTGTATATACCCACAAACTACATAGTGTATATACCCACAAACCGCATAGTGTATATACCCACAAACAGCATAGTGTATATACCCACAAACCGCATAGTGTATTTACCCACAAACCACATAGTGTATATACCCACAAACCGCATAGTGTATATACCCACAAACCGCATAGTGTATATACCCACAAACAGCATAGTGTATATACCCACAAACCGCATAGTGTATTTACCCACAAACCACATAGTGTATATACCCACAAACCGCATAGTGTATATACCCACAAACCACATAGTGTATATACCCACAAACCGCATAGTGTATATACCCACAAACCGCATAGTGTATATACCCACAAACCACATAGTGTATATACCCACAAACCGCATAGTGTATATACCCACAAACCGCATAGTGTATATACCCACAAACCGCATAGTGTATATACCCACAAACCGCATAGTGTATATACCCACAAACCGCATAGTGTATTTACCCACAAACCGCATAGTGTATATACCCACAAACCGCATAGTGTATATACCCACAAACCGCATAGTGTATTTACCCACAAACCGCATAGTGTATATACCCACAAACCGCATAGTGTATTTACCCACAAACCGCATAGTGTATATACCCACAAACCGCATAGTGTATATACCCACAAACCACATAGTGTATATACCCACAAACCGCATAGTGTATTTACCCACAAACCGCATAGTGTATATACCCACAAACCACATAGTGTATATACCCACAAACCGCATAGTGTATATACCCACAAACCACATAGTGTATATACCCACAAACCACATAGTGTATATACCCACAAACCACATAGTGTATATACCCACAAACCACATAGTGTATATACCCACAAACCGCATAGTGTATATACCCACAAACCGCATAGTGTATATACCCACAAACCACATAGTGTATATACCCACAAATCACATAGTGTATATACCCACAAACCGCATAGTGTATATACCCACAAACCACATAGTGTATATACCAACAAACCACATAGTGTATATACCCACAAACCACATAGTGTATATACCCACAAACCACATAGTGTATTTACCCACAAACCACATAGTGTATTTACCCACAAACCACATAGTGTATATACCCACAAACCAGTACAGTACATACTCATATATACAGTTGAAGTCAGAAGTTTACATACACTTAGGTTGGAGTCATTAAAACTCGTTTTTTCAACCACTCCACACATTTCTTGTTAACAAAATATAGTTTTGGCAAGTCTACTTTCTGCATGACAAGTCATTTTTCCAACAATTATTTACAGACAAATTATTTCACTTATAATTCACTGTATCACAATTCCAGTGGATCAGAAATTTATATACACTAAGTTGACTGTGCTTTTAAGAACACCAGCCCAACCGCGAAGCACGGGGGTGGCAGCATCATGTTGTGGGGGTACTTTGCTGCAGGGGGGACTGGTGTAGAAAATGATGTAGATATATTGAAGCAACATCTCCAGACATCAGTCAGGAAGTTAAAGCTTGGTCGTAAATGGGTCTTCCAAATGGACAATGTCCCCAAGCATACTTCCAAAGTTGTGGCAAAATGGCTTAAGGACAACAAAGTCAAGGTATTGGAGTGGCCATCACAAAGCCCTTACCTTAATCCTATAGAAAATGTGTGGTCAGAACTGAAAAAGCATGTGCGAGCAAGGAGGCCTACAAACCTGACTCAGTTACACCAGCTCTGTCAAGAGGATTGGGCCAAAATTCATCCAACTTATTGTGGGAAGCTTCTGGAAGGCTTCCCGAAACATTTGACCCAAGCTAAACAATTTAAAGGCAATGCTACCAAGTACTAATTGAGTGTATGTAAACTTCTGACCCACTGGGAATGTGATGAAAGAAATAAAAGCTGAAATAAATCATTATCTCTACTATTATTCTGACATTTCACAGTCTTAAAATGAAGTGGTGATCCTAACTGACCTAAGAGAGGGAATTTTTACTAGGATTAAATGTCAGGAATTGACAAACACTGAGTTTAAACGTATTTGGCTCAAGTGTAAACTTCCATCTTCAACTGTATGTATATATATATCATATATATCATTATATATATCATATAGTATATACCCACAAAGAAACACTCACTGCTGTGCTGTGATAGCCTGGGTCACAAATCTGTTTGTGCTGTCTTCTCAACTCCTACGTACGATCATTATTTCACACTGTGATTGACCAAAAAACAGAATTGTCAAGACAGCACAAAAATAAATTCTATTCCATTTAGGGACACGTGTAGTTAGGAACACTGGGAGAAGTAGAATGAGTGTTGCTTGTTGTGATTTTAATTGGTCCTGTGATGCAATCTAGAGTGGAGGCAGGAAGGATAGTAAATGGCTATGTTCCAAGTGGTACACTATTCCCTACACCCATAGATATCTGGTCTAAAATAGTGCACTACATTTGGAATGAGTTGCCATTTGTGACACAGTCAGTGTGTATGGGAGGTAGGCTGATAATATATGTGGGTGAAATAAGTTGTGTTTCACTTCAGCGGTAGTTGTCTCTGAGGATATCAGTTCCCGGTCTCACAGGCTTATTCCACAGATAAGATCACTGTAATGTTTCACTTCACAGCACAGACACACACACTGACAGAGAGAGAACGGGCAACACATCTCAGTGGAGCAGCATAGAGCCAGTCAGTGGAGCAGCATAGAGCCAGTTAGTGGAGCAGCATAGAGCCAGTTAGTGGAGCAGCATAGAGACAGTTAGTGGAGCAGCATAGAGACAGTCAGTGGAGCAGCATAAAGACAGTCAGTGGAGCAGCATAGAGACAGTTAGTGGAGCAGCATAGAGACAGTCAGTGGAGCAGCATAGAGACAGTCAGTGGAGCAGCATAGAGACAGTCAGTGGAGCAGCATAGAGCCAGTTAGTGGAGCAGCATAGAGACAGTTAGTGGAGCAGCATAGAGACAGTTAGTGGAGCAGCATAGAGACAGTCAGTGGAGCAGCATAGAGACAGTCAGTGGAGCAGCATAGGGACAGTCAGTGGAGCAGCATAGAGACAGTCAGTGGAGCAGCATAGAGACAGTCAGTGGAGCAGCATAGAGACAGTCAGTGGAGCAGCATAGAGCCAGTCAGTGGAGCAGCATAGAGACAGTTAGTGGAGCAGCATAGAGACAGTCAGTGGAGCAGCATAGAGACAGTCAGTGGAGCAGCATAGAGACAGTCAGTGGAGCAGCATAGAGACAGTCAGTGGAGCAGCATATAGACAGTCAGTGGAGCAGCATAGAGCCAGTCAGTGGAGCAGCATAGAGCCAGTTAGTGGAGCAGCATAGAGACAGTCAGTGGAGCAGCATAGAGCCAGTCAGTGGAGCAGCATAGAGACAGTTAGTGGAGCAGCATAGAGCCAGTTAGTGGAGGAGCATAGAGCCAGTTAGTGGAGCAGCATAGAGCCAGTTAGTGGAGCAGCATAGAGCCAGTTAGTGGAGCAGCATAGAGCCAGTTAGTGGAGCAGCATAGAGCCAGTTAGTGGAGCAGCATAGAGCCAGTTAGTGGAGCAGCTTACAGCCAGTTAGTGGAGCAGCATAGAGCCAGTTAGTGGAGCAGCATAGAGCCAGTTAGTGGAGCAGCATAGAGCCAGTTAGTGGAACAGCATAGAGCCAGTTAGTGGAGCAGCATAGAGCCAGTTAGTGGAGCAGCATAGAGCCAGTTAGTGCAGCAGCATAGAGCCAGTTAGTGGAACAGCATAGAGACAGTCAGTGGAGCAGCATAGAGACAGTTAGTGGAGCAGCATAGAGACAGTCAGTGGAGCAGCATAGAGACAGTTAGTGGAGCAGCATAGAGACAGTTAGTGGAGCAGCATAGAGCCAGTTAGTGGAACAGCATAGAGCCAGTTAGTGGAGCAGCATAGAGCCAGTTAGTGGAGCAGCATAGAGCCAGTTAGTGCAGCAGCATAGAGCCAGTTAGTGGAGCAGCATAGAGCCAGTTAGTGGAGCAGCATAGAGCCAGTTAGTGCAGCAGCATAGAGCCAGTTAGTGGAACAGCATAGAGACAGTTAGTGCAGCAGCATAGAGCCGGCTGGTGGACGAGATTAGTGAAAGTCTAGTGTAGACAAGATAAATCATGTTTGTAATTATTGTAAGCTGGTACAGTAATTGATAAATCATGTTTGTAGTTATTGTAAGCTGATACAGTAATTGATAAATCATGTTTGTAGTTATTGTAAGCTAGTACATTAATTGTAAATCATGTTTGTAGTTATTGTAAGCTAGTACAGTAATTGTAAGTATTGCCTTCGTACGGTAGCTCAACAGGTTTTATCAGTCCTGACAGCTTCTTTCCTCTTTCTCAAGCCAAGCTGAACCCTTATAAAAACAACGAGCCTTCTGTATTCTCTGAAATGTCTGTAGCCATCACCCTCTCCCCAGGTCTGCCCTAACCCGTGCCCTCTGAGCTTGACCATCAGTAAACTCAATAAGCACTGAGCACCAATATAGAACACTAAGCAGGTGGAAAGAGGCTAGGCTGGAAAGCCAGGGATAGAAAGAGGAATGGAGGATAGACAGAGGAATGGAGGATAGACAGAGGAATGGAGGATAGACAGAGGAATGGAGGAGAGACAGAGGAATGGGGGATAGAGAGAGGAATGGAGGAGAGAGAGAGGAATGGGGGATAGAGAGAGGAATGGGGGATAGACAGAGGAATGGAGGATAGACAGAGGAATGGAGGATAGACAGAGGAATGGAGGAGAGACAGAGGAATGGAGGATAGACAGAGGAATGGAGGATAGACAGAGGAATGGAGGAGAGACAGAGGAATGGAGGAGAGACAGAGGAATGGAGGATAGACAGAGGCATGGAGGAGAGACAGAGGAATGGAGGATAGACAGGAATGGAGGATAGACAGAGGAGAGACAGAGGAATGGAGGAGAGACAGAGGAGAGACAGAGGAATGGAGGAGAGGCAGAGGAATGGAGGAGAGAGAGAGGAATGGAGGAGAGACAGAGGAATGGAGGAGAGACAGAGGAGAGACAGAGGAATGGAGGAGAGGCAGAGGAATGGAGGAGAGAGAGAGGAATGGAGGAGAGACAGAGGAATGGAGGAGAGACAGAGGAATGGAGGATAGACAGAGGAATGGAGGAGAGACAGAGGAGAGACAGAGGAATGGAGGAGAGGCAGAGGAATGGAGGATAGACAGAGGAATGGAGGAGAGATAGAGGAATGGAGGATAGACAGAGGAATGGGGGATAGACAGAGGAATGGAGGATAGACAGAGGAATGGAGGATAGACAGAGGAATGGGGATAGACAGAGGAGAGACAGAGGAACTGAGGATAGACAGAGGAATGGAGGATAGACAGAAGAATGGAGGAGAGAGAGAGGAATGGAGGAGAGACAGAGGAATGGAGGAGAGAGAGAGGAATGGAGGAGAGATAGAGGAATGGAGGATAGACAGAGGAATGGAGGATAGAGAGGAATGGAGGAGAGATAGAGGAATGGAGGATAGACAGAGGAATGGAGGAGAGATAGAGGAATGGAGGATAGACAGAGGAATGGAGGAGAGACAGAGGAATGGAGGATAGACAGAGGAATGGAGGATAGACAGAGGAATGGAGGATAGACAGAGGAATGGAGGAGAGATAGAGGTATGGAGGATAGACAGAGGAATGGAGGATAGACAGAGGAATGGAGGAGAGACAGAGGAATGGAGGATAGACAGAGGAATGGAGGAGAGACAGAGGAATGGAGGAGAGATAGAGGAATGGAGGATAGACAGAGGAATGGAGGATAGACAGAGGAATGGAGGAGAGACAGAGGAATGGAGGATAGACAGAGGTATGGAGGAGAGACAGAGGAGAGACAGAGGAATGGAGGAGAGGCAGAGGAATGGAGGAGAGAGAGAGGAATGGAGGAGAGACAGAGGAATGGAGGAGAGACAGAGGAATGGAGGATAGACAGAGGAATGGAGGAGAGACAGAGGAGAGGCAGAGGAATGGAGGAGAGGCAGAGGAATGGAGGATAGACAGAGGAATGGAGGATAGACAGAGGAATGGAGGAGAGATAGAGGAATGGAGGATAGACAGAGGAATGGGGGATAGACAGAGGAATGGAGGAGAGACAGAGGAATGGAGGATAGACAGAGGAATGGAGGAGAGATAGAGGAATGGAGGATAGACAGAGGAATGGAGGATAGACAGAGGAATGGAGGATAGACAGAGGAATGGAGGATAGACACAGGAATGGAGGAGAGATAGAGGAATGGAGGATAGACAGAGGAATGGAGGAGAGATAGAGGAATGGAGGATAGACAGAGGAATGGAGGATAGACAGAGGATTGGAGGAGAGACAGAGGAATGGAGGAGAGATAGAGGAATGGAGGATAGACAGAGGAATGGAGGATAGACAGAGGAATGGAGGATAGACAGAGGAATGGAGGAGAGACAGAGGAATGGAGGAGAGACAGAGGAATGGAGGATAGACAGAGGAATGGAGGAGAGACAGAGGAATGGAGGAGAGGCAGAGGAATGGAGGAGAGACAGAGGAATGGAGGAGAGGCAGAGGAATGGAGGATAGACAGAGGAATGGAGGAGAGATAGAGGAATGGAGGATAGACAGAGGAATGGGGGATAGACAGAGGAATGGAGGATAGACAGAGGAATGGGGATAGACAGAGGAGAGACAGAGGGACGGAGGATAGACAGAGCAATGGAGGATAGACAGAGGAATGGAGGAGAGAGAGAGGAATGGAGGAGAGACAGAGGAATGGAGGAGAGAGAGAGGAATGGAGGAGAGATAGAGGAATGGAGGAAAGACAGAGGAATGGAGGATAGACAGAGGAATGGAGGATAGAGAGGAATGGAGGAGAGATAGAGGAATGGAGGATAGACAGAGGAATGGAGGAGAGATAGAGGAATGGAGGATAGACAGAGGAATGGAGGAGAGACAGAGGAATGGAGGATAGACAGAGGAATGGAGGAGAGATAGAGGAATGGAGGATAGACAGAGGAATGGAGGATAGACAGAGGCATGGAGGAGAGACAGAGGAATGGAGGAGAGAGAGAGGAATGGAGGATAGACAGAGGAATGGAGGATAGACAGAGGATGGAGGAGAGATAGAGGAATGGAGGATAGACAGAGGAATGGAGGAGAGATAGAGGAATGGAGGATAGACAGAGGAATGAGGAGAGATAGAGGAATGGAGGATAGACAGAGGAATGGAGGATAGACAGAGGAACGGAGGAGAGACAGAGGAATGGAGGAGAGATAGAGGAATGGAGGATAGACAGAGGAATGGAGGATAGACAGAGGAATGGAGGATAGACAGAGGAATGGAGGAGAGACAGAGGAATGGAGGATAGACAGAGAAATGGAGGAGAGACAGAGGAGAGGCAGAGGAATGGAGGATAGACAGAGGAATGGGGGATAGACAGAGGAATGGAGGATAGACAGAGGAAGGGAGGATAGACAGAGGAATGGAGGAGAGACAGAGGAATGGAGGAGAGACAGAGGAATGGAGGAGAGACAGAGGAATGGAGGAGAGATAGAGGAATGGAGGATAGACAGAGGAATGGAGGAGAGACAGAGGCATGGAGGATAGACAGAGGAATGGAGGAGAGACAGATGAGAGGCAGAGGAATGGAGGATAGACAGAGGAATGGGGGATAGACAGAGGAATGGAGGATAGACAGAGGAATGGAGGATAGACAGAGGAATGGAGGTATTAGGTGAACAGTAGATAACAGTAAAACAACAGTAAAAAAGAGAGTGAAAACTAACAGTAGAGAGGCTTTATACAGTAGAGAGGCTTTATACAGTAGAGAGGCTATATACAGTAGAGAGGCTTTATACAGTAGTGAGGCTATATACAGTAGATGGGCTTTATACAGTAGTGAGGCTATATACAGTAGAGGGGCTTTATACAGTAGAGAGGCTATATACAGTAGAGGGGCTTTATACAGTAGAGAGGCTATATACAGTAGAGGGGCTTTATACAGTAGAGGGGCTATATACAGTAGTGAGGTTATATACAGTAGAGGGGCTATATACAGTAGAGAGGCTATAACAGTAGCATGGCTATATACAGTAGAGAGGCTTTATACAGTAGAGAGGCTATATACAGTAGAGAGGCTATATACAGTAGAGAGGCTATATACAGTAGATAGGCTATATACAGTAGAGGGGCTATATACAGTAGCGAGGTTATATACAGTAGAGGGGCTATATACAGTAGAGAGGCTATAACAGTAGCATGGCTATATACAGTAGAGAGGCTATATACAGTAGAGAGGCTGTATACAGTAGAGAGGCCATTTGATTACCTGTTCAGGTGTGGAGAAGCCTTTTGGTCCTAGACTTGGCGCTCTGGTACCGCTTGCCATGCGGTAATAGAGAGAACGGCCTTCCTCTGACACCGCCTGGTGTAGAGGTCCTGGATGGCAGTAAGCTTGACCCCAGTGATGTAGTGGGCCATACGCACTACCCTCTGTAGTGCCTTGCAGTCGGAGGCCGAGCAGTTGCCGTACCAGGCGGTGATGCAACCAGTCAGGATGCTCTCGATGTTGCAGTTGTAGAAGCTTTTAAGGATCTGAGGACCCATGCCAAATCTTTTTAGTTTCCTGAGGGGGAATAGGCTTTGTCGTGCCCTCTTCACGACTGTCTTGGTGTGTTTGGACCATTCTAGTTTGTTGGTGATGTGGAACTTGAAGCTGTCCACCTGCTCCACTACAGCCCTGTCGATGACAATGGGGGCGTGCTCGGTCCTCCTTTTCCTGTAGTCCACAATCATCTCCTTTGTCTTGATTACATTGAGGGATAGGTTGTTATTCTGGCACCACCCGGCCAGGTCTCTGACATCCTCCCTATAGGCTGTCTCGTTGTTGCCGGTGATCAGGCCTACCACTTTTGTGTCCTCTGCAAACGTACTGATGGCATTGGAGTCGTGCCTGCCAACGCAGTGGTGGGTGAACAGGGAGTACAGGAGGGGACTGAGCACGCACCCTGAGGGTGTTGAGGATCAGTGTTGCAGATGTGTTGCTAGCTACCCTCACCACCTGTTGGTGAGGGTAGCTAGAGTTGCAGAGGGAGGTGTTTAGTCCCAGGATCCTTAGCTTAGTGATGAGCTGTAGTCAATGAATAGCATTCTCACGTAGGTGTTCCTTTTGTCCAGGTGGGAAAGGGCAGTGTGGAGTGCAATGCATCATCTCTGGATCTGTTTGAGCGGAATGCAAATTGGAGTGGGTCTAGGGTTTCTGGGATAATGATGTTGATGTGAGCCATTGCCAGCCTTTCAAAGCACTTCATGGCTACAGACGTGAGTGTTACGGGTCTGTAGTCATTTAGGCAGGTTAACTTAGTGTTCTTGGGCACAGGGACTATGGTGGTCTGCTTGGAGAGAAAAAATATAGGGAGAGAGAGAGAGAGAGAGAGAGAGAGAGAGAGAGAGAGAGAGAGAGAGAGAGAGAGAGAGAGAGAGAGAGAGAGAGAGAGAGAGAGAGAGAGAGAGAGAGAGAGAGAGAGAGAGAGAGAGAGAGAGAGAGAGAGAGAGAGAGAGAGAGAGAGAGAGAGAGAGAGAGAGAGAGAGAGAGAGAGAGAGAGAGAGAGAGAGAGAGAGAGAGAGAGAGAGAGAGAGAGAGAGAGAGAGAGAGAGAGAGAGAGAGAGAGAGAGAGAGAGAGAGAGAGAGAGAGAGAGAGAGAGAGAGAGAGAGAGAGAGAGAGAGAGAGAGAGAGAGAGAGAGAGAGAGAGAGAGAGAGAGAGAGAGAGAGAGAGAGAGAGAGAGAGAGAGAGAGAGAGAGAGAGAGAGAGACTAGAAAACGTGAACTTTGTCTTAACTTTTACCATAGGCTTCTCTCTTGTGACAGTCTCTCAGTGGTAAAATACAGTGAATAATTCAATGGTTAGTTTAAGGCCCGGACCAATATAAAGTACAGCATCCGATGCAGAGATCACTCTGGATTTGGGAAAAGGGTACAGTTATCGTGTGGGGTACAGCATCCGATGCAGAGATCACTCTGGATGTGGGAAAAGGGTACAGTTACCGTGTGGGGTACAGCATCCGATGCAGAGATCACTCTGGATGTGGGAAAAGGGTACAGTTACCGTGTGGGGTACAGCATCCGATGCAGAGATCACTCTGGATGTGGGAAAAGGGTACAGTTACCGTGTGGGGTAGAGCAGCCGATGCAGAGATCACTCTGGATGTGGGAAAAGGGTACAGTTACCGTGTGGGGTAGAGCAGCCGATGCAGAGATCACTCTGGATTTGGGAAAAGGGTACAGTTACCGTGTGGGGTACAGCATCCGATGCAGAGATCACTCTGGATGTGGGAAAAGGGTACAGTTACCGTGTGGGGTAGAGCAGCCGATGCAGAGATCACTCTGGATGTGGGAAAAGGGTACAGTTACCGTGTGGGGTAGAGCAGCCGATGCAGAGATCACTCTGGATGTGGGAAAAGGGTACAGTTACCGTGTGGGATTGTAGAAGAGATGCTGTAAATACATTGACTGGTGAAGCGCTGCGTTTATTCAGGGGATCTCCTGGAAGATGACCTGTTGAAAGAACGTACAGTCTGGGGATCTCCTGGAAGATGACCTGTTGAAAGAACGTACAGTCAGGGGATCTCTTGGAAGATGACCTGTTGAAAGAACGTACAGTCTGGGGATCTCCTGGAAGATGACCTGTTGAAAGAACGTACAGTCAGGGGATCTCTTGGAAGATGACCTGTTGAAAGAACGTACAGTCAGGGGATCTCTTGGAAGATGACCTGTTGAAAGAACGTACAGTCTGGGGATCTCCTGGAAGATGACCTGTTGAAAGAACGTACAGTCTGAGGAAAAAGTAGATTTCTCTGGGCTAAACAGACTGTTGGACACTTTCCGTCAATCTGACCAATATCTATTACTGAGTAGATTAGATCATATCTGGGCTCCTGGATAAGGCACTGGATCTCAGTGCCGCAGCATGGCAATGTGTTGAAAAAACAATTAGCGAGTTGGAACATACTGTCTTCCAGACAAGCAAAGGTAACTATGGAGACAGGGTTATAATGAATAAAGGTAACTATGGAGACAGGGTTATAATGAATAAAGGTAACTATGGAGACAGGGTTATAATGAATAAAGGTAACTATGGAGACAGGGTTATAATGAATAAAGGTAACTAAGGAGACAGGGTTATAATGAATAAAGGTAACTATGGAGACAGAGTTATAATGAATAAAGGTAACTATGTAGACAGGGTTGTAATGAATAAAGGTAACTATGGAGACAGGGTTATAATGAATAAAGGTAACTATGGAGACAGGGTTGTAATGAATAAAGGTATCTATGTAGACAGGGTTATAATGAATAAAGGTAACTATGGAGACAGAGTTATAATGAATAAAGGTAACTATGTAGACAGGGTTATAATGAATAAAGGTAACTATGGAGACAGAGTTATAATGAATAAAGGTAACTATGTAGACAGGGTTATAATGAATAAAGGGAGGTACAGTATGTAGACCGGGTATTAACTAATAAAGGTAACTATGTGGACAGTTGTGATGAATAAACTGACCCTCAGGCATGGTTGTGGGGTTCATTTGATTCAGCATACTGTCTTTTTATTTGAGGCTAGTAAAGAACAAACTGGGCCTCCATAACAATGAGGAAGGTGTAATGCCAGGGGTGGTTTAGCCAATATACTGTTCAGCTGTCCATATAGACATGCAGGCACACACCCACTACTCAGCCTGAAGTGTCCCCACTGGGGAATGAAACTCACTACTCAGCCTGAAGTGTCCCCACTGGGGGATGAAACACACTACTCAGCCTGAAGTGTCCCCACTTGGGGATGAAACTCATTACTCTGCTTGAAGTGTCCCCACTTGGGGATGAAACTCACGACTCAGCCTGAAGTGTCCCCACTTGGGGATGAAACTCACTACTCAGCCTTAAGTGTCCCCACTTAGAGATATAACTCACTACTCAGCCTGAAGTGTCCCCACTGGGGGATGAAACTCACTACTCAGCCTGAAGTGTCCCCACTGGGGGATGAAACACACTACTCAGCCTGAAGTGTCCCCACTTGGGGATGAAACTCATTACTCTGCTTGAAGTGTCCCCACTTGGGGATGAAACTCACGACTCAGCCTGAAGTGTCCCCACTTGGGGATGAAACTCACTATTCAGCCTTAAGTGTCCCCACTTAGAGATATAACTCACTACTCAGCCTGAAGTGTCCCCACTGGGGGATGAAACTCACTACTCAGCCTGAAGTGTCCCCACTGGGGGATGAAACTCACTACTCAGCCTGAAGTGTCCCCACTGGGGGATGAAACACACTACTCAGCCTGAAGTGTCCCCACTTGGGGATGAAACTCATTACTCTGCTTGAAGTGTCCCCACTTGGGGATGAAACTCACGACTCAGCCTGAAGTGTCCCCACTTGGGGATGAAACTCACTATTCAGCCTTAAGTGTCCCCACTTAGAGATATAACTCACTACTCAGCCTGAAGTGTCCCCACTGGGGGATGAAACTCACTACTCAGCCTGAAGTGTCCCCACTGGGGGATTAAACTCACTACTCAGCCTGAAGTGTCCCCACTTGGGGATTAAACTCATTACTCTGCTTGAAGTGTCCCCACTTGGGGATGAAACTCATGACTCAGCCTGAAGTGTCCCCACTTGGCGATGAAACTCACTACTCAGGCTGAAGTGTCCCCACTTGGGGATGAAACTCACGACTCAGCCTGAAGTGTCCCCACTTGGCGATGAAACTCACTACTCAGGCTGAAGTGTCCCCACTTGGGGATGAAACTCACGACTCAGCCTGAAGTTTCCCCACTTGGCGATGAAACTCACTACTCAGGCTGAAGTGTCCCCACTTGGGGATGAAACTCACGACTCAGCCTGAAGTGTCCCCACTTGGCGATGAAACTCACTACTCAGCTTGAAGTGTCCCCACTGAGGGATGAAACTCACTACTCAGCTTGAAGTGTCCCCACATGGGGATGAAACTCACTACTCAGATTGAAGTGTCCCCTGGGGGATGAAACTCACTACTCAGCTTGAAGTGTCCACACTGGGGGATGAAACTCACTACTCACCCTGAAGTGTCCCAATGAGAGATGAAACTCACTACTCAGCTTGAAGTGTCCCCACTTGGGGATGAAACTCACTACTCAGGCTGAAGTGTCCCCACTTGGGGATGAAACTCACTGCTCAACCTGCTTGCTAACTGCTTTCTAACTATACACTGTACTGCATGATTGTAGCGTGTTTACTAACATTTTAATTCTAGTAGCTACACTGCAGGTCAAAAGTTGAGAATGTTGTTCTGAAACTTTTGACCGGTAGTGTATGTTGACTTGACCGTTAGCAAATATGGTGACAAAAATCTAAGCAGTGGTTAGCTGTTAGCGGTTACGATATGAAGGTTTGACTTATAAAGGTTTTTATGCTTGGTCCGAGGCAGCTGATGTGTCGTGCACTGAAGTCCACAAGCGAAGGGAAAAGGTGAGAGGAGGAGAGCGCGACGATGCGAGAAGGAATTATCCAACAATAAAAGGGATCATGCTGTTTGTACGTGGCTGCTATGGAAGTGAACTGTGTTTGCGTGTGATCAGGGGTGTATTCATTCCGCCCATTCTGTTGAAAACCGATTCTGAAACAGAACAAAGTGGGGATAAACATACCTGAATTTGTCCAATAGAAACTAGTTTTTCAATTGTTGAATTAATGATTTACACCCTAGATCAGCTAGATGCAGGCAAGATTGTGCAAGGTGTGATAGCAGGATTACACGATTATGTTATATTTATGCACCCAATGGTTGTTTTATGAAATAGAGTAAGCTACTTAGGACTCTCTCTCTCCCTTTCTGAGTTAACTGAGAGGAGTCTTTTTTAAGCGTGGGCTGGCAACTGTTAAAGAGATGGTTACCACTCTAGCTTCCTGCAGTTAGTCTGGACGCATGGTCCAAGGGAAATGGGTTTTGCTAGAGATAGCTTGAGCTGACAATGGCTTGGTGATAAAAACCTAAAGTTGGCATTTCCTAGACAAGATGTGGTGTGTGTGTGACCCGAGATAGAGATAGTCTGGATGAGTTTAGAACAACGCCTCGTTGTCTCATCTTCCTGGCATCTGGGAAACTAAGCCAGGTTGGTGGTAAAACATAATCCTGTGTAGATAACCATGGTGGCTTATGGGAGTTGGAACAAGTCTGACTTAGCAGACTTAGACTTAGTTTTTTAAGTCCTATATTTTATCATTATCCGTTAGGCTCTGTCAGTCAGGACTGTTGGGTCGATGGTTTAGTTTTTTTCAATAATTAATTGATATTGAATAAAGATCATTGTTTGAAGAAATGACAAAGTCTCTCTCTCTTAAATAGGAAATAACACCACAAAGGCAGTGTTGAAAATGTCAGTCTGTCACCTTGATTACTCAAATTGGTTTCTCGCCCTGTGCACCTACAGCTGAAGTCGGAAAGTTTACATACAACTTAGCCAAATACTGTACATTTAAACTCTGAGTAAAAAGTCCCTGTTTTAGGTAAATTAAGGTCACCACTTTATTTTAAGAATGTGAAATGTCAGAATAATTATAGAGAGAATGATTTATTTCAGCTTTTATTTCTTTCATCACATTCCCAGTGGGTCAGAAGTTTACATATACTCAATTAGTATTTGTTAGCAGTGCCTTTAAATTGTTTAACTTGGGTCAAACGTTTCGGTTAGCCTTCCACAAGCTTCCCACAATAAGTTCCTGACAGAGCTGGTGTAACTGAGTCAGGTTTGTAGGCCTCCTTGCTCACACACGCTTTTTCAGTTCTGCCCACAACTTTTCTATTGGATTGAGGTCAGGGCTTTGTGATGACCACTCCAATACCTGGACTTTGTTGTCCTTACTCCATTTTGCCACAACTTTGGAAGTATACTTGGGGTCATTGTCCATTTGGAAGACCCATTTGCGACCAGATGTTCTTGAGATGTTGCTTCAATATATCCACATAAATGTCCATCCTCATGATGCCATCTATTTTGTGAAGTGCACAGGTCCCTCCTGCAGCAAAGCACCCCCATGACATGATGCTGCCACCCCTGTGCTTCGCGGTTGGGATGGTGTTCTTCAGCTTGCAAGCCTCCCTCTTTTTCCTCCAAACATAACGATGGTCATTATGGCCAAACAGTTCTATTTTGTTTCATCAGACCAGAGGACATTTCTTCAAAAAGTACAATCAATGTCCCCATGTGCAGTTGCAAACCATAGTCTGTCTTTTTTATAGCAGTTTTGGAGCAGTAGCTTCTTCCTTGCTGAGCGGCCTTTCAGGTTATGTTGATTTAGGACTTGTTTTACTGTGGATATAGATACTTTTGTACCCGTTTCCTCCAGCATCTTCACAAGGTCCTTGTTGTTGTTCTGGGATTGATTTGCACTTTTCGCACCAAAGTACGTTCATCTCTAGGAGGCAGAACATGTCTCCTTCCTGAGCAGTATGACGGCTGTGTGGTCCCATGGTGTTTATACTTGCGTACTATTGTTTGTACAGATGAATGTGTTACCTTCAGGCGTTTGGAAATTGCTCTCAAGGTTGTACCAGAATTGTGGAGGTCAACAATTTTTTTCTGAGGTCTTGGCTGATTTCTTTAGATTTTCCCATGACGTCAAGCAAAGAGGCAGTGAGTTTGAAGGTAGGCCTTGAAATACATCCACAGGTACACCACTAATTGACTCAAATTATGTCATTTAGCCTATCAGAAGCTTCTAAAGCCATGACATAATTGTATGGAATTTTCCAAGCTGTTTAAAGGCACAGTCAACTTAGTGTATGTAAACTTCTGACCCACTGGAATTGTGATACAGTGAATTATAAGTTAAATATTCTGTCTGTAAACAATTGTTGTAAAAATGACTTGTGTCATGCACAAAGTAGATGTCCTAACCGACTTCCCAAAAGTCTAGTTTGGTAACACGAAATTTGTGGAGTGGTTGAAAAACGAGTTTTAATGACTCCAACCTAAGTGTATGTAAACTTCCGACTTCAAATGTACTTTGTAAAACTTTCGTTCATAGGCTAGATTGGATCAACCTCAAGATAGGTATAGGGAATATTCTAGTATCATGTAGTAGCCTAAACCTATCGATGTGTAGCTAGCTTTCTGTGGCCCAACTTTCCCGGAGGTCAGTCACATGTTTTTTACAAGGCAGAACAACTGTCTAAGCAAGCAGTGTGACGTCCGTTACAAATGCACACAGACGTCTGAGTTCCTCCCCGATGATTTCTAGAACGCAAACACATTCTACCCGTTATGATTGGTCCCCGAAAAAATTGATGGTTTGGGCCAGAACTACAACACACACTGGGTAAGGCTATGTTTAGAAAATCGATTCTCGGGAATAGTTCTAAAGATCCAATCGCTGATTACTTTGTTTGGTACAACGCCACTCATTTTGACATCACCACAAACGTCTTCAACGATGGCAGTCTCATTATAGTTTGAGTCGTCAGGCAATAAGTGTTGCACCTCTCCCTGAGATCTACATGTCCTCTCCCATTAAGGAGATGCATCTATACAGCATGAAACTGACAGGCATGTCCTCTCCCATTCAGTAAAATGATATTTGTATTTATTACGGATCCCCACTAGCTGCTGTGTGTGTGTGTGTGTGTGTGTGTGTGTGTGTGTGTGTGTGTGTGTGTGTGTGTGTGTGTGTGTGTGTGTGTGTGTGTGTGTGTGTGTGTGTGTGTGTGTGTGTGCGTGTGCGTGTATATATATACATGTGTCTGTGCCTATGTTTGTGTTGCGCCACAGTCGCTGTTCCATAAGGTGTATTTTTATCTGATTCTACTGCTGCATCAGTTACCTGATGTGGAATAGAGTTCCATGTAGTCATGGCTCTATGTAGTACTGTGGAATAGAGTTCCATGTAGTCATGGCTCTATGTAGTACTGTGGAATAGAGTTCCATGTAGTCATGGCTCTATGTAGTACTGTGGAATAGAGTTCCATGTAGTCATGGCTCTATGTAGTACTGTGGAATAGAGTTCCATGTAGTCATGGCTCTATGTGGTACTGTGGAATAGAGTTCCATGTAGTCATGTCTCTATGTAGTACTGTGGAATAGAGTACCATGTAGTCATGGCTCTATGTAGTACTGTGGAATAGAGTTCCATGTAGTCATGGCTCTATGTAGTACTGTAGAATAGAGTTCCATGTAGTCATGTCTCTATGTAGTACTGTAGAATAGAGTACCATGTAGTCATGGCTCTATGTAGTACTGTGGAATAGAGTTCCATGTAGTCATGGCTCTATGTAGTACTGTGGAATAGAGTTCCATGTAGTCATGGCTCTATGTAGTACTGTGTGCCTCCCATGGACTTGGGGACTGTGAAGAGACCTCTTGTGGCATGTCTTGTGGGGTATGCATGGGTGTCTGAGCTGTGTGCCTCCCATAGTCTGTTCTGGACTTGGGGACTGTGAAGAGACCTCTTGTGGCATGTCTTGTGGGGTATGCATGGGTGTCCGAGCTGTGTGCCAGTAGTTTAGACAGACACCTCGGTGCATTCGACATGTCAATACCTCTCATAAATAAAAGTAGTAATGAAGTCAATCTCTCTTCCACTTTCAGCCAGGAGAGATTGACATGCATATTATTAATATTAGCTCTCTGTGTACATTAGAGGGCCAGCCGTGCTGCCCTGTTCTGAGCCAAGTGCAAAGTTATTTTTTTGTGGCACCTGACCACACGACTGAACAGTAGTCCAGCTGTGACAAAACTAGGGCCTGTAGGACCTGCTTTGTTGATAGTGTTGTTAAGAAGGTAGAAACTAGGGCCTGTAGGACCTGCCTTGTTGATAGTGCTGTTAAGAAGGTAGAAACTAGGGCCTGTAGGACCTGCCTTGTTGATAGTGTTGTTAAGAAGGTAGAAACTAGGGCCTGTAGGACCTGCCTTGTTGATAGTGTTGTTAAGAAGGTAGAAACTAGAGCCTGTAGGACCTGCCTTGTTGATGGTGTTGTTAAGAAGGTAGAAACTAGGGCCTGTAGGACCTGCCTTGTTGATAGTGTTGTTAAGAAGGTAGAAACTAGGGCCTGTAGGACCTGCCTTGTTGATGGTGTTGTTAAGAAGGTAGAAACTAGGGCCTGTAGGACCTGCCTTGTTGATAGTGTTGTTAAGAAGGTAGAAACTAGGGCCTGTAGGACCTGCCTTGTTGATAATGTTGTTAAGAAGGTAGAAACTAGGGCCTGTAGGACCTGCCTTGTTGATAGTGTTGTTAAGAAGGTAGAAACTAGGGCCTGTAGGACCTGCCTAGTTGATAGTGTTGTTAAGAAGGTAGAAACTAGGGCCTGTAGGACCTGCCTTGTTGATAGTGTTGTTAAGAAGGTAGAAACTAGGGCCTGTAGGACCTGCCTTGTTGATAGTGTTGTTAAGAAGGTAGAAACTAGGGCCTGTAGGACCTGCCTTGTTGATAGTGTTGTTAAGAAGGTAGAAACTAGGGCCTGTAGGACCTGCCTTGTTGATAGTGTTGTTAAGAAGGTAGAAACTAGGGCCTGTAGGACCTGCCTTGTTGATAGTGTTGTTAAGAAGGTAGAAACTAGGGCCTGTAGGACCTGCCTTGTTGATAGTGTTGTTAAGAAGGTAGAAACTAGGGCCTGTAGGACCTGCCTTGTTGATAGTGTTGTTAAGAAGGTAGAAACTAGGGCCTGTAGGACCTGCCTTGTTGATAGTGTTGTTAAGAAGGTAGAAACTAGGGCCTGTAGGACCTGCCTTGTTGATAGTGTTGTTAAGAAGGTAGAAACTAGGGCCTGTAGGACCTGCCTTGTTGATAGTGTTGTTAAGAAGGTAGAAACTAGGGCCTGTAGGACCTGCCTTGTTGATAGTGTTGTTAAGAAGGTAGAAACTAGGGCCTGTAGGACCTGCCTTGTTGATAGTGTTGTTAAGAAGGTAGAAACTAGGGCCTGTAGGACCTGCCTTGTTGATAGTGTTGTTAAGAAGGTAGAAACTAGGGCCTGTAGGACCTGCCTTGTTGATAGTGTTGTTAAGAAGGTAGAAACTAGGGCCTGTAGGACCTGCCTTGTTGATAGTGTTGTTAAGAAGGTAGAAACTAGGGCCTGTAGGACCTGCCTTGTTGATAGTGTTGTTAAGAAGGTAGAAACTAGGGCCTGTAGGACCTGCCTTGTTGATAGTGTTGTTAAGAAGGTAGAAACTAGGGCCTGTAGGACCTGCCTTGTTGATAGTGTTGTTAAGAAGGTAGAAACTAGGGCCTGTAGGACCTGCCTTGTTGATAGTGTTGTTAAGAAGGTAGAAACTAGGGCCTGTAGGACCTGCCTTGTTGATAGTGTTGTTAAGAAGGTAGAAACTAGGGCCTGTAGGACCTGCCTTGTTGATAGTGTTGTTAAGAAGGTAGAAACTAGGGCCTGTAGGACCTGCCTTGTTGATAGTGCTGTTAAGAAGGTAGAAACTAGGGCCTGTAGGACCTGCCTTGTTGATAGTGTTGTGAAGAAGGTAGAAACTAGGGCCTGTAGGACCTGCCTTGTTGATAGTGCTGTTAAGAAGGCAGAGCATCACTTTATTATAG
This sequence comes from Oncorhynchus kisutch, assembly GCF_002021735.2. NCBI lineage: Eukaryota > Metazoa > Chordata > Actinopteri > Salmoniformes > Salmonidae > Oncorhynchus > Oncorhynchus kisutch. The sequence goes on along the minus strand of NW_022261981.1, from coordinate 6,284,253 downwards.
ACAGATTTCTCCCCATCTTAGCTACTACTGCATCAATATGTTTTGACCATGACAGTTTACAATCTAGTGTTTCTCCAAGCAGTTTAGTCATCTCAACTCGCTCAATTTCCACATTATTTATTACAAGATTTAGTTGAGTTATGGGGTTGAGTGAGTGTTTCGTTCCAAATAGACTGTTTTTAGTTGTATAAATATTTAGGACTAACTTATTCCTTGCCACCCACTCTGAAACTAACTGCAGCTCTTTGTTAAGTGTTGCAGTCATTTCAGTCGCTGTAGTAGCTGACATGTAATAGTGTTGAGTCCTTCACATACATAAAAACTCTGGCTTTACTCAAAGTCAGTGGCAATTCAATAGTAAAAAAGGGGCCTAAACGTGAATATGAATCTACAGAGCATGAATCTGACGGGCATGTCCTCTCCCATTAAGTAAAGGGATATGATTATTATTATTTATTTATTTTACATTTCCTGCGTTGGATCAGGGTGGTTCAGGGTGATCAAATTGAGATCCTACATCTGTATACAGTGCACCGCTACTTTAGACCGGGGCAAAGCTAGTGCGCTGTGTCGTGCGCTGTGTCGTGCGCTGTGTCGTGCGCTGTGTAGTGCGCTGTGTAGTGCGCTGTGTAGTGCGCTGTGTAGTGCGCTGTGTAGTGCGCTGTGTAGTGCGCTGTGTAGTGCGCTGTGTAGTGCGCTGTGTAGTGCGCTGTGTAGGCTATAAGGTGCCGTTTGGGATGCAACCTCTTGAACATATATTGGTTTTGTTATGTGATTTACACACACCAACGATGACCCCATAGGCCTCTATTACACATCTCTCCACCAACCAAGGATTGTGTCCCAAATGGCACCATATTCCCTATATAGTGCACTACTTTTAACCACCGGGGTCTAAAGTAGTGCACTACTTTTAACCACCGGGGTCTAAAGTAGTGCACTATGTTGGGAATAGGGTGCCATTTGGGACAAACCCCCACCCAAATAAATGTTCATCCCAAACGGGTAAACGGATACTAGAAGTACTGATTTGCTAATCGATACTGAGTGTTTCTGTGTCAAAGGCTTTCATTAGAATGGCTCATAAATAATGACTTTTAGAAAGAGAAGCCACCGGAACAAAAAAAATACAATAATGTCCAATAGTGTTGCTGTGTTGTAAAGGGAGTCCCCTTACCCTCATCTCATCAGCTGGCTCATCTAGTCCTGAGGATATGGAATAACACTACACTGTGAATACATCCCAAATGGCACCCTATTACCTACTGTATATAGTGCACTACTATCGACCAGGGCCCATAAGGCTTTGGCCAAAAGTAGTGCACTACGTAGGGAATATGAGGCCGATTTGGGACTCACATCGCGCTTTCTGTCACAGGACGGAGAGTTGATCCCCTTAAGAAAGATAATGTATTGAATTTCAGAGGAGAAGAAATGCAATTGGTTTTTTAATGGAATCTTTAAGTATTAAAATTGCATTTTTCAGTAGATTGTGAACCCGTCTGTAGCTGTCTGAATATAGAAACAAGGAGACAGAGCAGCCTGTGGTGAAATGCTTCTGTACAAGATGTTTTCTTGTTTTGAATATATTTTGTCAGCAATCAGTACCGTGATATCAGTACCATGATATCAATACCATGATATCAGTACCATGATATCAATACCATGATATCACTACCAGGATATCAGTACCATGATATCACTACCATGATATCAGTACCGTGATATCAGTACCATGATGTCAATACCATGATATCAGTACCATGATATCAATACCAGGATATCAGTACCATGATGTCAATACCATGATATCAGTACCATGATATCAGTACCATGATATCAATACCATGATATCAATACCATGATATCAATACCATGATATCAGTACCGTTATATCAATACCGTGATACCAATACCGTGATATCAATACCATGATATCAATACCGTGATACCAATACCATGATATCAGTACCATGATATCAATACCATGATATCAATACCGTGATACCAATACCATGATATCAGTACCGTTATATCAATACCATGATATCAATACCAGGATATCAATACCATGATATCAGTACCGTGATACCAATACCATGATACCAATACCATGATATCAGTACCATGATATCAGTACCGTGATACCAATACCATGATATCAGTACCGTGATACCAATACCATGATATCAGTACCATGATATCAGTACCGTGATACCAATACCATGATATCAATACCATGATATCAATACCATGATATCAGTACCGTGATACCAATACCATGATATCAATACCATGATATCAGTACCATGATATCAGTACCATGATATCAATACCAGGATATCAATACCATGATATCAATACCATGATATCAGTACCATGATATCAATACCATGATATCAATACCAGGATATCAATACCATGATATCAATACCATGATATCAATACCATGATATCAGTACCGTGATACCAATACCATGATATCAATACCATGATATCAATACCATGATATCAGTACCGTGATACCAATACCATGATATCAATACCATGATATCAGTACCGTGATACCAATACCATGATATCAGTACCATGATATCAATACCGTGATATCAATACCAGGATATCACTACCAGGATATCAGTACCATGATATCAGTACCATGATATCAGTACCGTGATACCAATACCATGATATCAGTACCATGATATCAATACCGTGATATCAATACCAGGATATCACTACCAGGATATCAGTACCATGATATCAGTACCATGATATCAATACCAGGATATCAGTACCATGATATCAATACCGGGATATCAGTACCAGGATATCAATACCAGGATATCAGTACCAGGATATCAGTACCATGATATCAGTACCATGATATCAATACTAGGATATCAGTACCATGATATCAGTACCATGATATCGGTACCATGATATCAATACCAGAATATCAGTACCATGATAACAGTACCATGATATCAGTACCATGATATCACTACCAGGATATCAATACCATGATATCAGTACCATGATATCAATACCGGGATATCACTACAAGGATATCAGTACCATGATATCAATACTAGGATATCAGTACCATGATATCAATACCAGAATATCACTACCAGGATATCAATACCATGATAACAGTACCAGGATATCACTACCAGGATATCAATACCAGAATATCAGTACCATGATAACAGTACCATGATATCAGTACCATGATATCACTACCAGGATATCAATACCATGATATCAGTACCAGGATATCACTACCAGGATATCACTACAAGGATATCAGTACCATGATATCAATACTAGGATATCAGTACCATGATATCAATACCAGAATATCACTACCAGGATATCAATACCATGATAACAGTACCAGGATATCACTACCAGGATATCAATACCAGGATATCAGTACCATGATATCAATACCAGGATATCAATACCATGATAGCAATACCAGGATATAGGTACCATGATATCAGTACCAGGATATCAGTACCATGATATCAGTACCAGGATATCAATACCAGGATATCACTACCAGGATATCACTACCAGGATATCAATACCAGGATATCAGTACCATGATACCAATACCATGATATCAATACCATGGTATCAATACCAGGATATCAGTACCATGATATCAATATCAGGATATCACTACCAGGATATCAGTACCATGATATCAATACCAGGATATCAGTACCGTGATATCATCACTGTGATATCAGTACCATGATATCAATACCAGGATATCAGTACCATGATAACAGTACCATAATATCACTACCAGGATATCAGTACCGTGATATCAGTACCGTGATATCAGTACCAGATCTATAGTCTACATATTACATGGAGTGTTTGAGTCTATGGAATATATTCTCCCTATACTGACCCCCTGGTGTGATTGGGCTCTCAGTCATGCAAACATTTACACGACACGATCACAGCGTTCATTATTCATATAGTTTGATGTACACTGAGTGTACAAAACATGACGAACACCTGCTCTTTCCATGACATAGACTGACCAGGTGAATCCAGGTTTTAAATCCACTTCAAATCAAATCAAATCAAATTTTATTTGTCACATACACATGGTTAGCAGATGTTAGTGCGAGTGTAGCGAAATGCTTGTTGCTTCTAGTTCCGACAATGCAGTAATAACCAACAAGTAATCTAGCTAACAATTCCAAAACTACTACCTTATAGACACAAGTGTAAGGGGATAAAGAATATGTACATAAAGATATATGAATGAGTGATGGAACAGAGCGGCATAGGCAAGATACAGTAGATGGTATTGAGTGCAGTATATACATATGAGATGAGTATGTAAACAAAGTGGCATAGTTAAAGTGGCTAGTGATACATGTATTACATAAGGATGCAGTAGATGATATAGAGTACAGTATATACGTATACATATGAGATGAATGATGTAGGGTATGTAAACATTATATTAGGTAGCATTGTTTAAAGTGGCTAGTGATATATTTTACATAATTTCCCATCAATTCCCATTATTAAAGTGGCTGGGGTTGAGTCAGTGTGTTGGCAGCAGCCACTCAATGTTAGTGGTGGCTGTTTAACAGTCTGATGGCCTTGAGATAGAAGCTGTTTTTCAGTCTCTCGGTCCCAGCTTTCATGCACCTGTACTGACCTCGCCTTCTGGATGATAGCGGGGTGAACAGGCAGTGGCTCGGGTGGTTGTTGTCCTTGATGATCTTCATGGCCTTCCTGTGACATCGGGTGGTGTAGGTGTCCTGGAGGGCAGGTAGTTTGCCCCCGGTGATGCGTTGTGCAGACCTCACTACCCTCTGGAGAGCCTTACGGTTGTGGGCGGAGCAGTCGCCGTACCAGGCGGTGATACAGCCCGACAGGATGCTCTCGATTGTGCATCTGTAGAAGTTTGTGAGTGCTTTTGGTGACAATCCAAATTTCTTCAGCCTCCTGAGGTAGAATAGGCGCTGCTGTGCCTTCTTCACGATGCTGTCTGTGTGGGTGGACCAGTTCAGTTTGTCTGTGATGTGTACGCCGAGGAACTTAAAACTTACTACCCTCTCCACTACTGTTCCATCGATGTGGATAGGGGTGTGTTCCCTCTGCTGTTTCCTGAAGTCCACAATCATCTCCTTAGTTTTGTTGACGCTGAGTGTGAGGTTATTTTCCTGACACCACACTCCGAGGGCCCTCACCTCCTCCCTGTAGGCCATCTCGTCGTTGTTGGTAATCAAGCCTACCACTGTTGTGTCGTCCACAAACTTGATGATTGAGTTGGAGGCGTGCGTGGCCACACAGTCGTGGGTGAACAGGGAGTACAGGAGAGGGCTCAGAACGCACCCTTGTGGGGCCCCAGTGTTGAGGATCAGCGGGGTGGAGATGTTGTTGCCTACCCTCACCACCTGGGGGCGGCCCGTCAGGAAGTCCAGTACCCAGTTGCACAGGGCGGGGTCGAGACCCAGGGTCTCGAGCTTGATGACGAGCTTGGAGGGCACTATGGTGTTCAATCAGTGTAGATGAAGGGGAGGAGACAGGTTCACTTCTTATGGTGTAGGGGACGCTTCTTTCCATGACACAGACTGACCAGGTGAATCCAGGTGAAAGATATGATCCCTTATTGATGTCACTTGTTAAATCCACTTCAATCAGTGTAGATGAAGGGGAGGAGACGGGTTAAAGAAGGATTTTTAAGCCTGGAGACAATTGAGACGTAGATTGTGTGTGTGTGCTATGGTGAATTAGCAAGACAAAATATTTAAATATTTAATGGTATGGTGTTAGATGCCAGGTGCACCGGTTTGTGTCACTGCAGTGCTACTGGGTTTACAATTAGAACGTGTTTTCTGTTTACGATTATTTTTAGAATACCGGCTATAAATTGATCTCTGTGCTAAAGTTTCCAAACCACTCTGTCCTGTTGCGTTACAATCTAAGGATTCCAGGCATATGTTTTCTTCCTGGCTGTGATGTCAGGTTCAACCAGGACTTGATGGACAGTCGGAAGAGCCTATTAAAATTGTAGGAGGGACATCCCAGCATCAAGTGGTTCACACAGGCAGAGGAAACATTCTTCTGTGTCTGTGAGAATCAGGGCTACCACTCAATGCAAGCCATTTCCATCTACAGAGTCCACAGACCAATTTAAACCCGAAAATGTCGGTTGGAACAGTTACCAGAACCACACTGGTTACCAGTTACCAGAACCACACAGGCTACCAGTTACCAGAACCACACAGGTTAACAGTTACCAGAACCACACTGGTCCCCTAGACAGGGGACTTTACATGAAAGCGGTTTAATGTTTTGTACACTCAGTGTGTATGCTTCCAAAGCACACTAGACCCGTTTTTAGGCATTTCCTTACTAACACAGTGGTGCTGATTGGGTAAGCAGCATCTCCTCTTAGTGTGTAACACCAACATGCCCCCCCCCCCCTCCTCCCCGTTCCTCAAAGTTTACAGCAGGGGCACAAGAGACCGCAGCTCCTCATTAATTATTTAGCATTATGTAACAAGGTTTTCCAATGCAGTGATTCAACGACAGTATGGCGTGGGACCTTTCATAGGAGTGTGTGTGTGTGTGTGTGTGTGTGCGTGTGCACGTGTGTGTGTGTGTGTGTGTGTGTGTGTGTGTGCGCCCGCGTGTGTGTGTGTGTGTGTGCGCCCGCGTGTGTGTGCGTGTGTGTGTGTGTGTGTGTGTGTGTGTGTGTGTGTGTGTGTGTGTGTGTGCGTGTGTGTGTGTGTGTGTGTGTGTGTGCGCCCGCGTGTGTGTGCATGTGTGTGTGTGTGTGTGTGTGCGCGCTTGCGTGCGTGTGTGTGTGTGTGTGCGCGCTTGCGTGTGTGTGTGTGTGTGTGTGTGTGTGTGTGTGTGCGCCCGCGTGTGTGTGCGTGTGTGTGTGTGTGTGTGTGCGCGCTTGCGTGCGTGTGTGTGTGTGTGTGTGTGTGTGTGCGCGCTTGCGTGTGTGCGTGTGTGCGCGCTTGCGTGTGTGCGTGTGTGTGTGTGTGTGTGTGCGTGCGTGTGTGTGTGTGTGTGTGTGTGTGTGTGTGTGTGTGTGTGTGTGTGTGTGTGTGTGTGTGTGTGTGTGTGTGTGTGTGTGTGTGTGTGTGTGTGTGAAACTCACTGCTGAGAACAGTGATATACAGTACCATTGCTCACTATAACAACCCACTTGTGTTGTGAGTTCTGATGAATTTTTTATGGACATATTACAACCTTTCTTCTTCATCATCTGTTTACACAAAGCTGTGAGGCTGCAGGGTGATATGAATCAAACATGGTGGATCCCAACAACACTGTGGGACTGCAGGGTGAAATGAATCATGGTGAATCCCAACAACACTGTGAGGCTGCAGGGTGATATGAATCAAACATGGTGGATCCCAACAACACTGTGGGACTGCAGGGTGATATGAATCATGGTGAATCCCAACAACACTGTGAGGCTGCAGGGTGATATGAATCAAACATGGTGGATCCCAACAACACTGTGAGGCTGCAGGGTGATATGAATCAAACAGGTGAATCCCAACAACACTGTGAGGCTGCAGGGTGATATGAATCAAACATGGTGGATCCCAACAACACTGTGAGGCTGCAGGGTGATATGAATCAAACATGGTGGATCCCAACAACACTGTGAGGCTGCAGGGTGATATGAATCAAGCATGGTGGATCCCAACAACACTGTGAGGCTGCAGGGTGATATGAATCAAGCATGGTGGATCCCAACAACACTGTGAGGCTGCAGGGTGATATGAATCAAGCATGGTGGATCCCAACAACACTGTGAGGCTGCAGAGTGATATGAATCAAGCATGGTGGATCCCAACAACACTGTGAGGCTGCAGGGTGATATGAATCAAGCATGGTGGATCCCAACAACACTGTGAGGCTGCAGGGTGATATGAATCAAACATGGTGGATCCCAACAACACTGTGAGGCTGCAGGGTGATATGAATCATGGTGAATCTCAATAACACTGTGAGGCTGCAGAGTGATATGAATCAAGCATGGTGGATCCCAACAACACTGTGAGGCTGCAGGGTGATATGAATCAAACATGGTGGATCCCAACAACACTGTGAGGCTGCAGGGTGATATGAATCAAGCATGGTGGATCCCAACAACACTGTGAGGCTGCAGGGTGATATGAATCAAACATGGTGGATCCCAACAACACTGTGAGGCTGCAGGGTGATATGAATCAAACATGGTGGATCCCAACAACACTGTGGGACTGCAGGGTGATATGAATCAAACATGGTGAATCCCAACAACACTGTGAGGCTGCAGGGTGATATGAATCAAACATGGTGGATCCCAACAACACTGTGAGGCTGCAGGGTGATATGAATCAAGCATGGTGGATCCCAACAACACTGTGAGGCTGCAGGGTGATATGAATCAAGCATGGTGGATCCCAACAACACTGTGAGCCTGCAGAGGGATATGAATCAGGCATGGTGAATCCCAACAACACTGTGAGGCTGCAGGGTGATATGAATCAAACATGGTGAATCCCAACAACACTGTGAGTCTGTATGGTGATATGAATCAAGCATGGTGGATCCCAACAACACTGTGAGGCTGCAGGGTGATATGAATCAGGCATGGTGAATCCCAACAACACTGTGAGGCTGCAGGGTGATATGAATCAAACATGGTGAATCCCAACAACACTGTGAGCCTGTATGGTGATATGAATCAAGCATGGTGAATCCCAACAACACTGTGAGCCTGTATGGTGATATGAATCATGGTGAATCCCAACAACACTGTGAGGCTGTATGGTGATATGAATCATGGTGAATCCCAACAACACTGTGAGCCTGTATGGTGATATGAATCATGGTGAATCCCAACAACACTGTGAGCCTGTATGGTGATATGAATCATGGTGAAGTTTCAGTAGTAAGAGGATAGAAGGTCTCCATTGCATTGACACAGGGAGAGACTAGAGGGAAATGGATGTTTGTCCCAAATGGCACCCTATTCCCTACATAGTGCACCATATAGGGAATACGGTGCCATAGTAGTACACTATATAGGGTGCCAAAGTAGTGCACTATGTAGTGAATATGGTGCCAAAGTAATGGACTATGTAGTGAATAGGGTGCCATAGTAGTGGACTATGTAGTGAATAGGGTGCCAAAGTAGTGCACTATGTAGTGAATAGGGTGCCATAGTAGTGGACTATGTAGTGAATATGGTGCCATAGTAATGGACTATGTAGTGAATAGGGTGCCATAGTAGTGGACTATGTAGTGAATAGGGTGCCAAAGTAGTGGACTATGTAGTGAATAGGGTGCCATAGTAGTGGACTATGTAGTGAATAGGGTGCCAAAGTAGTGGACTATGTAGTGAATAGGGTGCCATAGTAGTGGACTATGTAGTGAATAGGGTGCCATAGTAGTGGACTATGTAGTGAATAGGGTGCCAAAGTAGTGGACTATGTAGTGAAGATGGTGCCATAGTAGTGGACTATGTAGTGAATAGGGTGCCATAGTAGTGGACTATGTAGTGAATAGGGTGCCAAAGTAGTGGACTATGTAGTGAATAGGGTGCCAAAGTAGTGGACTATGTAGTGAATAGGGTGCCATAGTAGTGGACTATGTAGTGAATAGGGTGCCAAAGTAGTGGACTATGTAGTGAATAGGGTGCCATAGTAGTGGACTATGTAGTGAATAGGGTGCCATAGTAGTGGACTATGTAGTGAATAGGGTGCCAAAGCAGTGGACTATGTAGTGAAGATGGTGCCATAGTAGTGGACTATGTAGTGAATAGGGTGCCATAGTAGTGGACTATGTAGTGAATAGGGTGCCAAAGTAGTGGACTATGTAGTGAATAGGGTGCCAAAGTAGTGGACTATGTAGTGAATAGGGTGCCAAAGTAGTGGACTATGTAGTGAATAGGGTGCCATAGTAGTGCACTATGTAGTGAATAGGGTGCCATTCGGGACACACTCTTGGTCTTCTTCTTCCTCTGTTTTCTGGACACTTTCAAATGTCAGCTGTTGTGACATCGTTCGACATATTGTGATGTTCTGATGGTGTTACAGCTGAATGGAGATAGGAGGTAACATATTGTGATGTTCTGATGGTGTTACAGCTGAATGGAGATAGGAGGTAACATATTGTGATGTTCTGATGGTGTTACAGCTGAATGGGGATAGAGGGTAACATATTGTGATGTTCTGGTGGTGTTACAGCTGAATGGAGATAGGAGGTAACATATTGTGATGTTCTGATGGTGTTACAGCTGAATGGAGATAGAAGGTAACATATTGTGATGTTCTGATGGTGTTTCAGCTGAATGGAGATAGGAGGTAACATATTGTGATGTTCTGATGGTGTTACAGCTGAATGGAGATAGGAGGTAACATATTGTGATGTTCTGATGGTGTTACAGCTGAATGGAGATAGGAGGTAACATATTGTGATGTTCTGATGGTGTTTCAGCTGAATGGAGATAGGAGGTAACATATTGTGATGTTCTGATGGTGTAACAGCTGAATGGAGATAGAAGGTAACATATTGTGATGTTCTGATGGTGTTACAGCTGAATGGAGATAGGAGGTAACATATTGTGATGTTCTGATGGTGTAACAGCTGAATGGAGATAGGAGGTAACATATTGTGATGTTCTGATGGTGTTACAGCTGAATGGAGATAGGAGGTAACATATTGTGATGTTCTGATGGTGTTACAGCTGAATGGAGATAGGAGGTAACATATTGTGATGTTCTGATGGTGTTTCAGCTGAATGGAGATAGGAGGTAACATATTGTGATGTTCTGATGGTGTAACAGCTGAATGGAGATAGAAGGTAACATATTGTGATGTTCTGATGGTGTTTCAGCTGAATGGAGATAGGAGGTAACATATTGTGATGTTCTGATGGTGTAACAGCTGAATGGAGATAGAAGGTAACATATTGTGATGTTCTGATGGTGTTACAGCTGAATGGAGATAGGAGGTAACATATTGTGATGTTCTGATGGTGTTACAGCTGAATGGAGATAGAGAGTAACATATTGTGATGTTCTGATGGTGTTACAGCTGAATGGAGATAGGAGGTAACGTATTGTGATGTTCTGATGGTGTTACAGCTGAATGGAGATAGGAGGTAACATATTGTGATGTTCTGATGGTGTTACAGCTGAATGGAGATAGAGAGTAACATATTGTGATGTTCTGATGGTGTTACAGCTGAATGGAGATAGAGAGTAACATATTGTGATGTTCTGATGGTGTTACAGCTGAATGGAGATAGAAGGTAACATATTGTGATGTTCTGATGGTGTTACAGCTGAATGGAGATAGGAGGTAACATATTGTGATGTTCTGATGGTGTTACAGCTGAATGGAGATAGAGAGTAACATATTGTGATGTTCTGATGGTGTTACAGCTGAATGGAGATAGGAGGTAACATATTGTGATGTTCTGATGGTGTTACAGCTGAATGGAGATAGGAGGTAACATATTGTGATGTTCTGATGGTGTTACAGCTGTTCTGATATCCAGAAGTTATTTTCAGTAATAAGAGCCTGCAGCAACAACATTATGTACAAAATAAGTTAGAAACAATGTAAAAAAAACACACAAAATAGCACAATTGTCTAGGAGCTTGTAAAATGGCAGCCGTCCCTTCTGGTGCCATTATTACACCAGTAATACAGTCATGCAGGTTTTCACCAGTGGTAGTAGGAAGCTACTATGTTCCTTCAACAAAGAAACAGTCAATGCTTTTTAGAAGGATGCAGTAGTTTAAACCAATCAATCAATCAGGTAGTTTAAACCAATCAATCAATCAATCAGGTAGTTTAAACCAATCAATCAATCAATCAATCAGGTAGTTTAAACCAATCAATCAATCAGGTAGTTTAAACCAATCAATCAATAAATCAATCAGGTAGTTTAAACCAATCAATCAATCAATCAGGTAGTTTAAACCAATCAATCAATCAATCAATCAATCAATCAGGTAGTTTAAACCAATCAATCAATCAATCAGGTAGTTTAAACCAATCAATCAATCAATCAATCAGGTAGTTTAAACCAATCAATCAATCAATCAGGTAGTTTAAACCAATCAATAAATCAATCAATGAGGTAGTTTAAACCAATCAATCAATCAATCAATCAATCAATCAATGAGGTAGTTTAAACCAACCAATCAATCAATAAATCAATGAGGTAGTTTAAACCAATCAATCAATCAATCAATGAGGTAGTTTAAACCAATCAATCAATCAATCAATGAGGTAGTTTAAACCAATCAATCAATCAGGTAGTTTACACCAATCAATCAATCAATTAGGTAGTTTAAACCAATCAATCAAGCAATCAATCAGGTAGTTTAAACCAATCAATTGAGCAGGTAGTTAAACCAATCAATCAAGCAATCAATCAGGTTGTTTAAACTAATCAATCAATCAGGTAGTTTAAGCCGATCAATCAAGCAATCAATCAGGTAGTTTAAACCAATCAAGCAATCAATCAGGTAGTTTCAATCAATCCATCATTTAGGTAGTTTAAACCAATCAATTAGGTAGTTTAAACCAATCAATCAGGTAGTTTAAACCAATCAATCGGGTAGTTTAAACCAATCAACCAGTCAATCAGGTAGTTTAAACCAATCAATCAATCAGGAAGTTTAAACCAATCAATCAATCAGGAAGTTTAAACCAATCAATCAATCAGGTAGTTTAAACCAGTCAATCAATCAGGTAGTTTAAACCCTTTTTAGACTTTGATGACCTTTTCTAAAAGGAAGTTTCTGTCTTTCAGAGAAGTAGATGAATAACATATGTCTGAGACTCTATACGTCGTAGACAGCACTCAGAGCTGGTGTCCCTATGGGCTCTGGTCAAATGTAATGCACTATATAGGGAACAGGGTTACCGTGGCTACTACCCATCACTCCGACCAACTGACGTTTCTTATTGACCATCAGTCTGGACTAGCCTTCCTCCCTGATGATTTCTACAATGGGAACACATTCCGACCGTTCTGATTGGTCCTAGAAATCGATGGGTTGGACCAGAGCTGGCGTATATATATTATGACGTCATCCACTTTGATACTCTGATTGGTTAGATTTGTTAGAGACCATCCAATTGATGATTTATTATTTTTTTATGTTTTAATTGTACAATGCCCCTCATATGGAAATTCACAGAAACGACTTCTAGGACGGCAGTTTCAGACAGAATGTATATAGAGATCGATAGAACGGTGGAATTAAATTCAGGGTGAGTTGTCAGCCAATAATAGGGGTACCATTTGGGAGGCTGCCATATTATTCTATGAGCCTTTACCTCTCAGTTTCCAGTCCTGACTGAGGAGGAGGTTTTCACACGTCCATTTACGTTAGAGTGATTGTTTGGAGATAAACTGTTTGTGCAGTGGGGGAGAATCTACTAGCGATGGATGGTAAAAAGGGTTTTCTAGAGGCTGGCACTTACTGCCAGGACTCGTTCTTTTGAGGATATCTCTTTTTTTCATCCCCTGTGTATGAGACCTGCAAAGTATAGACCAAATTCCTTACAGTGAGACTCTCTCTGTTCAGGAGACCTGCAAAGAACACACCAAATACCTTACAGGGAGTCTCTCTCTGTTCAGGAGACCTGCAAAGAACACACCAAATACCTTACAGGGAGACTCTCTCTGTTCAAGACACCTGCTAAGAACACACCAAATCCCTTACAGGGAGACTCTCTCTGTTTAGGGGACCAGCCAAGAACACACCAAATCCCTGAAAGGGAGCCATGCCATAATGACGTGCAGCTAGCTGATCGTTGAGTAAGAGTTAGCCATGTGCACAGATAGGGCTCTACCCTTCCAGTCTCCAAAGTGCCCTTTAGGGTGGTGGTATAATTTCCCCCCAAAATCATTGTCAAGCCCCCCAATATTAACAATACTGCCACAGCAGCATAACATTAGATTAACAACATTTGATTTAGCCTTCATCATCATCATCATTATTCAGTCTGGTTGACTGATATGTTCAGCAGAGAGACAGAAAGACATCGGTCTGGTTGACTGATGTGTTCAGCAGAGAGAGACAGAAAGACATCGGTCTGATTGACTGATATGTTCAGCAGAGAGACACAGAAAGACATCGGTCTGGTTGACTGATATGTTCAGCAGAGAGACACAGAAAGACATCGGTCTGGTTGACTGATATGTTCAGCAGAGAGAGACAGAAAGACATCGGTCTGGTTGACTGATATGTTCAGCAGAGAGAGACAGAAAGACATCGGTCTGGTTGACTGATATGTTCAGCAGAGAGACACAGAAAGACATCGGTCTGGTTGACTGATATGTTCAGCAGAGAGACACAGAAAGACATCGGTCTGGTTGACTGATATGTTCAGCAGAGAGAGACAGAAAGACATTGGTCTGGTTGACTGATATGTTCAGCAGAGAGAGACAGAAAGACATCGGTCTGGTTGACTGATTTGTTCAGCAGAGAGAGACAGAAAGACATCGGTCTGGTTGACTGATATGTTCAGCAGAGAGACACAGAAAGACATTGGTCTGGTTGACTGATATGTTCAGCAGAGAGAGACAGAAAGACTGAGAGGTAAATCCCAATCAGTAAAAGAAATGGAGCTAGCTAACTAGCACATTTACATCAAATAAAATCCAATTTTATTGGTCACATACACATGGTTAGCAGATGTTATTGTGGGTTGTATTGAAATGCTTGTGCTTCTACTTCCGACAGTGCAGTAATATCTAACAATTTCACAACATATTCCCAGTACACACACATCTAAAGTAAAGGAAAGGAATTAAGAATATATAAATATAGACTAAGATACAGTAGAATAGAGTAGAATACAGTATATATGTATGAGATGAGTAATGCATAGACTAAGATACAGTAGAATAGAATACAGTATATATGTATGAGATGAGTAATGCATAGACTAAGACACAGTAGAATAGAATAGAATACAGTATATATGTATGAGATGAGTAATGCATAGACTAAGACACAGTAGAATAGAATACAGTATATATGTATGAGATGAGTAATGCATAGACTAAGACACAGTAGAATAGAATACAGTATATATGTATGAGATGAGTAATGCATAGACTAAGACACAGTAGAATAGAATACAGTATATATGTATGAGATGAGTAATACATAGACTAAGATACAGTAGTATAGAATACAGTATATATGTATGAGATGAGTAATGCATAGACTAAGACACAGTAGAATAGAATAGAATACAGTATATATGTATGAGATGAGTAATGCATAGACTAAGATACAGTAGAATAGAATACAGTATATATGTATGAGATGAGTAATGCATAGACTAAGATACAGTAGAATAGAGTAGAATACAGTATATATGTATGAGATGAGTAATGCATAGACTAAGACACAGTAGAATAGAATAGAATACAGTATATATGTATGAGATGAGTAATGCATAGACTAAGATACAGTAGAATAGAATACAGTATATATGTATGAGATGAGTAATGCATAGACTAAGACACAGTAGAATAGAATACAGTATATATGTATGAGATGAGTAAT